>NW_027453604.1:0-16169 GCF_964194025.1 Convolutriloba macropyga | reverse complement strand
TTGGGGTGCGAGGGGGCTTCGTGCTGAACGAGAGCTACGTGCCGAGTGCAGACGACAACATATCAGCCATGAGCTCCACCTTCAAGAAGATCTCCCTCTCTCGTTCTACTCTGCTGGAGGGTCTCAGGATCAGAGTGAGGAGTCGGAAGAGAGACGGCTCCACTAACTCCCTCAGAAGTGACTCCACCACCATGAGCAGTGGAGGCGGAACTGCCATTGGTATTAATCCACCTACTTCAAAATGATTATTCAAACAATTGTTCTTACGGCAAAGTTTGCACAATTCAATATCCTTTATTAGCAGGAAATTAGATACTTTAATAGCTGATAATTTTTATATAATTTTTTTAAATAATACATAATAAAAATCCTATAAGTAGTAGGGGATGGACGAGTTGTGGAGCAGTGCGTGGGTTGCAATAGGAGGAAGTCAAACACTTTTTTGAGAAAAAAGAGCACAGATTCTTGGCTGCAAAGCAAAGACAATTCAATAATTTTTAATCATTTTTGAAGCGAAGCGATATAGAACAATTAAAATTAAGCCCACGTAAATTTTATTTGAAATATTTTTTGTAAAGAGAGCGGGAACTACTAGATTTGCATTCTTGCAGACACATTTAAACACAGAAAAATGTAGCGTTCTTCACATTTACAACATGGGTTTCAAATTCAGAATTTATCTAAGTCGTTTTTTGTTCTCTGTTTGTTTCCCAAGGCCCTTTTACAAACATTGCAATTAATTTGCCAAACAACTTGTGATCTTTTTGTTTCTTCTCGTATCTTCTTTCTTATCTTAAGCTTTCATGTTTTGAGGATTATGCTCCACTTGCTTATCAATTAAATTGGCGCCATTTTGTGAAACCTAGTAAAATTCGAGTCATTTCACCTGAAAATTCGGTTCTTTTTAATAGTGATTTTTTTTGCAGTCCTTGAAAACGAAATGTGCACTTCCAATTTAAGTGAAGTCTAATTACGGCAACTTAGCGGAATGCTTTTTCGCAAAAAAGTATTTTCTAACGGATTCGATGTTCAGTAGTCAATTTATAGTTGAAAACACGGCCTGAAATTTCCCATTTAAGGCACCGCCTTTTCGTTCACAAAGTTTGTAAGTACCTTTTACGTTTTACACGTGCAATGTATTAAGACCTTGTACTTGTGAAAAAGTATTAAAAGTGAAATCTGGAACAAAAGTGAGCAAATTTACTCAAAAGTTTGGTACCGGTAGACGCTCGTAATGAGCATGCCTGTCAAAGAAAACTTAGAATAATCTTTTTGAAGAGCACGCTTCAGGTTTTTGGAAAGAAAAAAATGCAGTGTTTGATATCCAAGCTGATGAGTTACATGCTTATCTGGTTCTAAAGTCATTGTTTTGATTACTGAATTTTTTTTGGAATTGTTAATCTATCGTAAAATGAGAATGAGCTCAAAATTTTAGGAAACATTTTGAGATGGAGATCTTTTTGTCTGACACAATACCTGCAATGGCATCAAAGGAAATTAAACTATGAAATCACTCCTTTATATGATCCGTGTTTAGAAAATTAATTGGATTTTTTCAGTCACTGAATTACTATCATGGTGTTGTAAAAGATCAACTTAACTTAGCCCCTTATTTTTCGGCAAAACATTTTTTTTTGTTTTTTTTTCTCTGAAAGAATAATTTCAATTGCTAAATTGAACAACACTTTCAATAGCCGCCTGAGAATAATCGAGAACCAAAACGATTCAACAGGAGTGTCGGTTTTGCTAGTTTTAAGTATTCGTTTTTTGTAATTATCTGAAGCGTTTCATTTCTTGCCGAGACGATGATTGATTTTTTTCATTATTATTATTAATATTATTATGTTCCCAATTTTTTTGTTCTTTATTTCTGAATTATTATTGACAGAAACCTTCAAAATATGTACAAACTTGAAATATATTCGCATGTGTTTCTAGATTATTGATGTTTTAGCAAGATCTTACCAATTTGTGTTTTGATCTATCATTAAAGGTTAGATCCTCATCAAAACATTGAATTTAAATCCTAAGATTGTTCCAGACAGTCAAGATCCTGCATGTCTTGGCAATCTGTATCCGGTTTCATATCTCTAGGTTATTCATGAACAACATGTTTGTTTACCAGGTGCGAGCGACACGTTGAGTGTGGTGACGGCGAATGGGACCCTGGATCTGATGTACGAAGAGGTGCCACATGACTGCACAGAGATATACATGGGAGAGTGGCAGAGAGACAAACGGACTGGGTGTGGAATCAGTGAACGGACTGACGGACTCAGATACGAGGGTAAATAATTATAAATAATTACTAATTAGTTAGTAACACAAATAATACTATTGCAGAAATTTTTACTGAGTAGAAACTCATTGTGTTCTGTTGTTGGTAAATAATTCAAATATATACTGAAGTCCTTAAATATTTCATTTGCTAAATACAAAAGTTTTAATTAAAAAAATCTTAATTTAATTTTTAAAGTATTTTTTTCTATTTCAACAGGGACGGGACAGAAGCTTAGAAAAAGAACTTAATAAGAAAAAGAATATTCTGCTACGTCATTTAAAAAGAACAGCCGGGAAATTCAAAGTTTTCAAGCCTATTGTTACAAAATTGATTTGTATTTTGCTCGTCACCAGCTGAAACCACCCAACCGGCAAGTCATTTCATCAGTATTGTCTATTTTTCAGACAGTTTATTATATTGCAGATTTTGAGACGAACAATGGGATTTGAGATGAAAAAGTTCAAAAAAGAAAATATATTTCTGCACTTAAAATTTAATTTATCACTTGTAATTTCAGGCTACTGGCTAAACAACAAGCGACACGGGTTCGGCTGTCTCTTCCTGAAGGACGGGCGAAAGGTCGAGGGCAAGTGGAGGTCAAACAAGCTGGTGACCCCTATAGACAGGAAGAAGGGGGCGAGGAATATCCTGCAGCATGGAACAGCCAAGAGGATTGAGAAGGTGGAGAGGGCTATTATAGATGCAAAACACGCGGCAGAGTTGGCTAAGAAAAAGGCTGAAATCACGCTATCACGGTTAGAGACATTACTTAACGATATGCTATAGTGTTCTTTTATTTTAAGTGTTTAATAAGTTAACAGATGAAAAAAAATGTTTTTTTTTTCAGAATAAAGACTTCAGTAAAAAAATATACGTTGAACTTGAAAATCTCCATTTGTGGCCATTTAATCAATTGAAAAAGCAGAAGTTCCTAAGGAAAAATGGGAATGCTTTTAAGGGGTGAAAATCGTAAGAGCTTAAGCGTTTTTTTCTATTTGTCAAATCGTTTCAAAGAAGCGCTTAAATAAAGTATTTCTAGGCATGTTTTCTGTTTTATTTAGTTGCGGTCTTAAAGATTTTCGTTCGAGAACAGTTCAACAATTGTTTTTGAATTCAATCTTTTTGTACTAAATTTTCCGATCCAAAGAAAGACTAAGCATTTAACGAAATTGTTTCAGCTAATTTTGATCACTTGGTTCTGCCAGTTTTGGAGCACCAGAAAAGCTGGTGCAGTTGTTAATGATGTTAGGTGTTTTTTTGGTGCTGGACTGGACTCCAGTTAGCGCAACCCTTTGATATTAAGAAGCGGGTTTCATTTTACGTCCAAAGTATCAAGCAGAAATTTTTTCTTTATCTTTCCATTTAACCACAACTGTTGGAAGTAATTTTTTTGACAATTGTGCTCAGCGAGGTTATTAACAAAAATTAGGGCATAGGAGCAATTTTTTCATGTCCACTAAACTGAAAGAGTGATAAAGTTTCAGTTTACTGCTCATTTTTTACGGTTATCTATTGTTCTACATACTTCGCATTTCTTAAATTCACAAAAACTTTTTAAACATAATAAGTATTGTGACAAATTGACTAGCACGTAGAATAGTGGATGAGCTTGTGAAAATTAACCGACAAACTAAAGCATGTCTCTCTTTTCTAAGTTCCATTTAGGAAACTTTTTCCTTCTACGCTCGCATTCTTAGGCAATAACGTCGACCAACACGTTAGTATGTTTGATAAAAATCATTGAATGAAAATTAATTGATTTCTTTTGTCGTTTGTTTTTAAAATATGTTTCAGCTCAAAGGAAATGCGAAGTCTTGAAGTTTTCATATTCTATGATTTTTGAAAAACTTTGTTGTTTATACTCCCACTAAAAATTGGTTTGAGAAGCAGAATGTGTTTTTGAATAAAAATTTCAAGGAAAAAAATATTTTCGTTTTGCTCTGTATAGCAATGTATTAGTTTTCATCCAAAATTCCCTCCATGTTTTTAAATGCTAACTTAAACTTTTTGTTCTTGTTTTTGGTTATTTTTTTCCTGAAATATTTTGAAATTAGTGCAAAAATGCCACACCTGTTTAGTAAGATTTCTTGCGCTGTTTTGATATTGAAGACAAATACAGTTTTAGAGAAAAAATTACAAAAATTATTACTTTTTCACATTTGCCATTGTTGCTGACAAAATGATGTTACATTATCAGCGGTCTGTAATCAAATAAATAAATTTTGCTCGCCATAAAGGTGATAAGACACTCTTTCGGAAGGTTGTTTTCAATTCGTCGAGAAGCAACTGTAAATGATATCACCAAGACAAAAAGCACTTAAGAAAGTATTTGTAAATCTAGCTTTATGTTTGACAGGTCTTTGCCTAAGTTTAAGAGTGGTCAATAATCCCATTTTTTCAAAGAAACAAAATTACTAATTTCAAACTGATAGGTTTCAAGATTTTATGTTTTTGAGAATATGTTAAACGAACTTTCCGAGATTTCTACTAAGAACAAGTTTCATTCAATTACTGCGTTGCTGATTTCTCAGAAACAGCGCATGCTTATTTACTCAGCAATAGTGGATTGCTCGTTTATTTAATCGGTAACATGCCACTTTTTTGTTTTGCTGATGTTCGAGTTATTAGAGAAAAAAAGACTTTTTGAATTTCAAATTTTGTTTTCCGAATTCGTTTTTATATCTTTTTATTTCTTCAACCCTTTGTTTGGTGATGTGAATTTTGCTATTGCGCTTCAAGTCAATTCAATGATTTTTGAAAAAATTCGTGGATGGTGTCATAAGTTTTGATCTGTTTTGTCTTCTGCTATATTTTCGGCGTTATATTTATCTGTTAACATCATAATATATTTCAAATTGGTGTTATTGTCAGGCAAGCCTAGATAATAGGAAAATTTGAATTTTCAGCTGAGACAAGCCCGATTAACTTTAGGTTTTCTTGAGAACTCAATAAACCTTTGGAATTCTCTCTTCTGACTATTAGGTCAAGATCACCGATCGATTCTGAATTGACTTGAAAGAGAACAGGAATTCAGCAATCTTAGTTAAACTTATAATTCATTCTTCAGGTTGGGAGTTATAGTTTGTTCACGCGAGAGTTTGCGGAAGGGTCGAAACAGAAGGTATTTAAATTTAGAAGTTGAGAGACAATTGTTCAAACAAAGTTCCGATCACACTTGAATTCTTGATCAAACTTCATTTTGAGGTTCACTGGTATAGATAGTGAATAACTATTATTATTATCTTTAAGTTGGTGATAATGACCATTTTTTGGTCATTTTGCTGCAACATCAAAAAGTTAGTATAATTGAGGACTTTAAAATTTATTGTGTATATTATCCCAATTTTATTCATTGTAAAACCTGATTTTGAAAACATGCTTGATTGGGCAACTCATGGTTGAAATCAGATCTAAATTAAGTTGATTCTCAGAAAGTTTTTTACGACCAGGTTTTTGCCCTCAAATCACCCTTCAATGGCACCCACGCAGTTGAGTCTGCCTTTTGTTTGTTCCCAAAAACCCACACAATCGGGTCCAGTGGTTACATTTAGAAGAATAGCAGTGTTGCAGTAAACAAAAAAAATTGGTAGAACGATACTAACTTAACCAACATTTAGAAAAATGAAAAATTATGTGTTTTGTAATTTGCTATTATAAAAGAGTCTTGATTTTTCCCAATATTAAAAAAAACCACGACTCATAGAATCGATCAATTCAATTCTATTTCATAATTTTGAGGAAATGGAAAAATAGTGGTTTCACCATAAAATAGAGGTCATTTTTTATCGTGCTGACTTATGCGTTAATAATCGTGAACAAATTGTGAACAAAGCGTGAAGAGAAGCGACAGAATAGTTTAAATCATCCCAATTTCCTTTCTCTTTGATGATTCCTTTGTCACCCCAATCGACATCCTACTGAGTTACCCCAAAAGACTTTACCCTCCCCCCCCCCTCACTCCTCCCTTACTTACTTTATGTCACATTACACGGTTACAAATGCTCTCCAATCCTCCACCCCACCCCCATTCTTATAACAAGACCTCTCAAATCTTTTAAAGCTTACATTGTTCAACCTGCTTTGACTTGTGACATTTTTACTGTAATTTTGAAGCGGTTTTGAAGTAATTAAATGTTTAGTTTTATGAATTTATTTGTTCCTGTGGTATTTTGGGCTGGCCTTGACATTAACTCATGTGTTAAAGTGCAAAATGCTAATAAAACATGTCTCCTAGCGAACTATTATATAAATTTCTAATTTTTTAAAGTGTTTTTTAGATCATTTGAAAATGAAGAGTTACTATTTGTTATTGAATGCTTCAAAAAATTTGTTATTGATTCCCAGGATGAAGTCAGAGAACAAAATAACCTCTGATCAGGTGGTTCCAGTCTAAAAAGATCTCTGATCAGAATATGTTTAGATTTTCGTGTGCAGATATGCAACCCCTATTTCCACTGATTTTTCCTGCGATTTTTTTTTGCTTGATCGACGTTTTGTCGACTATTTGACGTTATATCCTTAGCTGTCTTAGAGTTTTAGTAGATTTCAGGTCAACTGTTGATCAACTTGAAGGGCATTTTTTTCTCTTATAAAAGTGCCATCTCAACGAATATTAAATCTAATAAGTCCAAAAGGTCCGCTAAGAAGATTAAAAATAGAAAAAATCTCCTCTTTAGGTCAATTAAAACTTAAAGCACAAAGACCCGTGAACCTAATGTAAAATTTTTGTATTGTTGATTTTTCATTGAAGAGATTCTGATTACCTAAAAATCAGTAATAATTGGTAAAGCAAAAACTGTTGCCCCTCCACTCTTTCCTTGTCCGTTGTTGTTGTAATTGTTAGGGGTGTTAGCTGTGAAACAGGCACAGTGAAAGAGATCAGCTTTGAATTGAAATCAGAATGTTGGCAGCACTTAATTAGCAATCCTAGTAGTCTAGGATATTAAAGCATCCAATTTTTAGTTTGAAAGTTTTTACATATCTATAATATCTTCTTTTAATAGTTTTTATCCTTAATGTACAGTTTTAACTTTAATATGGACACGTGGAGCCTATATTTATAATCTGTGAAGATGATCTTATATCTAAATTGCTTTCGGCTATATTTTTGCTTTTCAATTAGTTATTTTGTTGAAATTTTCAGGTAAAAATTTTATACACAGGGATACAATTGTCTTAAGAATAAGACATATAAAGTGGAAGACATTTATTTAGGGAAATATTTTTGAAATACAAACATTTCTTTCTCTTGATTTTTTGGGTCCTCTTTATCAGCAAGTTTTTTAAATGCAGCTTTATTTTCTCATGATTTCGGAAAAAAAACCCAAAAAATCATACGATCAATTGATATTTAATTAAAGTATCAGTTTATGAGCACATCGTAACTTTTAGTTTTGTAACTCCTGTTTTTTTTTATTCGTCAGTTTTAGTCAGAATGAAAGAAAAACAATTGTTCACTCGAATCAGACTACACAATTATTTTTATGATACTTTTTGTCATGACAGGAAAGGATATTCCATGCCATATCAGGTATACCGTATCAGATTAAGTTAATTAGTGCATTGATGAAGATTGGAAAAGGATGAAGAACAGGATGTTAACGAACTCAAAATCGTGTCATAGCTGAATATCCTGCGAATTGTCTGATTATGGCTGATAGATGTCTGAATTGTTTGATCATGGCTTATTACTATTTGTTCAGAAACATCCATTGTGTTGTATTTTTCTCTATTGTTTTATATAACAAAAATAAGCGCCGCAAATTCAGCCTGGTTTCAGGTTATATATGAATTTCTGGGGCAGCCGTGGTGGTCCCCAATGATATATATACTTGCTGGAAGCTCACTGAAAGGTGCTCTGGACAACTATCCAAAGACCAAACGACGACTATCAAGAAGTGGGATTGCGGTCTCTGGACTCAACCTACACCCGAACCCAAAAGACCCTACCAAACAGGGTCGTTTCCAACTGTTGCAGAGAGGAGTCAAGTCCCACGACCAAATCCTTATCTGGCACGACGTTGTGAACAACACGATCATTAGTCCCAAGTCCCACAAAAGCAAGAAAGTCCCCTGTACAACAGAAGAACTGATCAAGCATTTGAAGTCCCTCGAAAACGTGGTGGGTATTGTCTACTGCCAACGCAAAGTCACGGACAATATTAGCCAACAGCTCAAAAGAACTGGTATTCCTACCCTCATCGTTGTCAAAGACCTTTTATCCAAGCGCAAATCAAAGGACAAAAAACTTGTCCGGCGCTATCAGGTTCTACATCAACACCCATTCCTATAAATTGAGACTCTCATACGCGTCAGAAAATACGCGTGCGACCTACGACGCATCATTAGGAAAAGTCAACGACCTTCAAAGAAAAAACGAGAAGCAGAACAGTTGAAAAATCAAGAAAAGCCCTCCTAACTCTGATTTGTTTCCGCATCTGTTTGGTCAATGCTCGTTCTGATTTCCCTAGACTGAGTTCCTGGGCTTGAGGGACAAGCAATGACTGAGCATTAACAACATGATGGAAAGGAAACTAGAGGAAGCCTTGAACAAAACGTACGGAAAATTCACTGACTCTTATGCGTCAGCCGTAAAATCTGTACAAAATGCGTCACCCCTGGCAACACCGATAGACAAAAAATCACGACACAAGCCAAGGATCACGACATTCTCAAAAGTTTCCGCAATAGCCCAATTCCAGAAGACGTTGAAAAAACAAAAGATGAAAATCTAGTCCCAACAACAGAAGAGGTAAAGAAGATTATGAACTTTCTCGCGGTAGAACCTCAAATTACTGAAATGCATAGACCTGGAAAACAGAGAAAGACGCGTACATTGCTAATGACACTGTCCAACGAATACAACAACAGCTAGTCTTTGCCAAAAGCAGGGAGAAACGATCAGAGTTATCTGAAAAAAATGTGTTCTTGATGCCCGCCTTGACTGATGACGAATCAAGAAAAGAGAATTTGTTCCTGAAGAAGAGACGAGAGCTTCTCGACGAAGGTGTAGAAAAATCCCTCCTCAAAAGTCGAAACTTCAAGTTATTCAAAGGAAATCTGGGAAATCTGGAGACTCCGTTAGAAGAAAAACGGAAGGCGAACGTGATGCATAACTAGAGTCCCTCAACACTCTACTCATAAACGCCAGAAACTTAATCAATTTTGAGCGAAGATTCAAATTCAAAAATGCCGTCTTGTCAAATGAATGTAAAGTAATATGTGTCACCGAAACCTGGATAAACGACAAAATAGACACAAGCGAATTTCTTCTTGACGATTATACTGTTTATAGATCGGACAGGAGGATGTCCTCAAATCAGAGCGCTCATGGTGGCGTATTTGTTGCTGTGAAGAACTGCATAGAGTCCAATGAAATCAAAGTAGAGCTGCCTGAGTGCTGCATTGCGTGTCAAATTTTGCTAAAATCTGAACCTGTTCAAATCATGTGCTTCTACAACCCTCCGAAATATAGTAGCTTCAGATACTCAAACAAAAACTACAATAGACTCATCGGTAAGTTTTCAGGCAATACATCCACTGTAATTTGTGGAGATTTGAACTTCCCAACAACAAACTGGACAATTTTAAATAGTGATGATGACGAAGAACAGACATTTTTGGACCTAGTTGAGGCCAACTTGTATCAACAGGCATCCAATTTTCCGACAAGTGCCACCAACATCCTTGATGTTGTTTTCTTCAAGAATTGCAGCGTCTACGCGTGTGAAGACTTAAATTTCTCTAGAATATACAACTGCACCGATCACAAACCCATAAAAGTCACGCTTGAGATCGGAAATAAAGTTCCAAAAGCTGCCATCAGAAATTTCCACCGCTTTGGAAGTGGCAACTACGAAGAAATGCTCATCGACATGTCAATCAACAAATTTCAACCTCTTTGTCATACAAACATAAACAACACTTGTCTTGAGCTTCATGACTACTTTTTTATACAAAAGCGCATCCCGCAACGGACTAAACATAGACAACAATCCACGTCGAACATCCACGTCGAACTTGATGAAGAAGCTGAAAACTCAGCGGGAACTTCTGAACAAGAAGCCTACCAATTACAGAAAGTTGAAGGTCACGAAACTTGAAAACTTGGTCACTGAACTATGTGAAAACAATCGTGTCGCCTATCAAGAAGAACTTCTCGCCACATGTGATACAAACCTCCTCTTCAAACACGTTAAGCACCTTTCAAAATCTGCAACCATTCCAAAGGTAATGAGTTACTCCGGAAGATGTAGCTCAAACGACATCGAAAAAGCAAACATGCTAAACCAATACTTCCACTCAGTCTTCTCACCTCGAAAAAATTTCTGTTTTAAAGATGTCAATCCACAACATTCCACTATCTCAAATTTTTCCATTTCTAAAACAAAGATATTTGAAATTTTGGCAACGCTTGATAAGACTAAAACCAGAGGTCCCGATGGATTACCGCCCTCTTTATTCGCAAGACCGCAACAGAAATGTGCAAAACACTGAACACTATGTTCAAAGCAGTCAAGCTGAACACGAAGCTACCCAAAGCCTGGAAAATAGCAGCTGTTCTGCTCATCCACAAGAATGTGTTGAAAGGAATTTGTCGAAAACTACAGACCAGTGTTGTTGCTTAACATTGAAAGCAAGATATTTGAGAAATGCTTCTACGAAGAACTGTCCGCGCACTTCACCAAGTGTCTTTCCTCGAAACAACACGGGTTTTTACGACAGAGATCAGTGCACACGAACATTCTGCTATTCTTGAAGAAAATACACGAAGCGCTGGACAAAAACGTGCAGAGTGAAGTTGTCGTATTCTATACTGATTTTGCGAGGGCATTCGATTGTGTACCCCACTACAAACTTCTATTAAAAGCAGGGCCAATTGGCATTGGGGGTTGTCTCCATTAAGTCTTAAATGACTATCTCAACGGACGACAACAATTTGTCCGAGTGGACAACATCAAATTGAAACCTTTACCAGTGACAAGTGGTCCCACAGGGATCACTGCTCGGGCCGATCTTAGTTTGCATATACATCAACGACCTGCCAGATGCCCTCAGATTTGGCGAACCATTTATGTTCGCAGATGACCTAAAATACTCCACTTTGGAACACCAGCAGACCAAGTACAGAGTAGCCTCGACGCACTGGAAGACTGGTCACCCGAAACAAAAAGGGTCTAGCAATTGAAAAATGCGCCAAAGTTTTGTTCAAAGGTCCAGAAAGCCACTTCTACCTGTGTGGATGTCTCCTCCGAAACTCAGCTGGTGTAAAGGACTTAGTGATTTGGATACAATCTGATTTGACTCGGAAAATCCACTTAGAAGAAAGAATGAAGAAAGCTAACCGAGTCTTCTATTCCGTGAGAAGAAATGTAGCCTTTAAAGTTAATATGCGCATCAAACTGGGACTTTACAAATCGATGATTCTGCCAGTTCTAATGTACGGATCTTCGTTTGTCAAATCTACTACCCTTGCCAATGTACTATCTGCTCAATGATCTTTTACTACTATCAAGTCTTCAATAAATTCAACCGAAAAATCAAAACAGCCGATGCTGCCTGAAAAGAGATCAATGAGAAGAGACGGTTATTTTGACTTAACGAAAAAACGACTCGAAAAATTTCGGGGCGAATTCTTCTTTCGCACCCAAAGGATAGGCAACAGACTTCATCACAGCATTGACTTCGGAAATCAACACGGCCTAAAACACAGAATTCTAAAGCAAATGTGGAATGATATCATGATGCGGTACAAACCAGAAAACGTCTGCACGTGGCCGATATGTTGTGACTGTCAACACTGCAGAGAGACATGGACTAATTTTCTATAACTGTTTTGATCGGGAGAAATCCCTTCTGTAAAGAAAATCCCCAACAACAACAACAACAACAACAACAATAAATATGTTATTGTTTTTTGTCCTATCTCGGGTGATTCTGAGGAACGTTATCTGAGTTATATCAAGCTGGTCAATGTCCAAAAAGGCAAATGTCGATATATTTTGCATTTTGTGGAAACGAGTTATAAAATTTGTCCCCATTTTTCATGTTTTATTTACAATTTATCACAATGCCATAAAACTTTAAAATTAGTTAGCTTATAAAGTTAGCATAATTAGTTAGCATAGTTGGTAATCTTATAAAAAGTATTACAATATGTAACTAGATTTCACCGATAAACTTAACCCAATTCAACTATATTGAGAATGTAATTAGCCTGAAACCTAATGCCCAATTTTTGTTAGTAAATAACTGAGACCAAATTCAAAGAATTAATTGCTCTTGTGAACATTGCTATAGGTTATCGTAAAACTGCTTTTTTATCTCCTCAGTCCATCTTTTTTAATCGAGAAGCTCATTTCTGAAATTAATCACCTATTAGACTTTCTTTCATTGCGGTAATCTAATTCTGTAATCATGGGAAAGAGACATGTAAATGAGTTACTTATAGAGCTGAAACTAGTTACTTATGGCATGAAAATTAGCTTCCAAATATTGTCTCAAGTTTTTGCGCCAGCCACAAATACACGCATCGTGAAAAATGAGTTTACATAGAACCAACTTTGGATCAAATTTAAACTCATTTCGCTTAATGTAACTAGTTTCCACCCACGCTTACAACTCTAATTTTAAAACATGGGTTGAAAAAATGCGTGACAAAATCGTGTATATCGGTCATTGGTCGCGTAATGATGAGTAGTCTAACTGAGGTTTGGTTGTTACAGAGTGAATACAGCCCAGTTGAAGGCAGAGCAGGCCAACCAGTGTGCTGACCTGGCCCACCAGGATGCGGACTATGCCAGAGTGCGGGCCAAAGAGTTTGCTGAACTCAGTCATAGAAAGCCACCTCCTGATGAAAGTAAGTTGTTTTTTTTATGATCCAAAAACAGGAAAAATGCCAATACTTGATATTTTGGAAAAGTTGAGAAATAAAAAATAATAAATTATCGGATGAAAACCGATTCTTGCTTCAACTTATGTACAATTTATAAGTAAATTCTATACAAGTGAAATTGTGTGATATTTTATGGCAAAGTTTTTGTGATCATTGATCATTTTTGATGGATTATAATTAAGTATTGTGAAACGAACAACCAAATGAAAGTTTAATATTAGTTATAAATTGTTTGGTCATCAAATACATAAAAAAAAACGAAATGTTATTTATTCAAACCGGAATTTGATCGAAATTCCTTTTTTAACATGAACAAACCAACCTTTTTAATATTAAGGTATATCATGAACAATATATGCGCTCACAAATAACACATTAAAATGAAACTTCCATTAAGAATTTTGAAAGTTCATTAAAAGTTTTAGAGTTCTTAATTTTATAAATCTGGTTATAATTCGTTGTCTATAGGAAGAACATGCGGCTGCAAGTGTAAATGTAAAGGTCTGTAACCTTAATTGAACCCTGAACCCTAAAACACCCTCCCCTCGACAACATTCCTATACTACTCCCCTATCTTTGTTATATTATGTTCTGGTCTACCCCAACCCCCCCCCCCCCTCCAACCCCCTCCCTCTGAAGTTCCAAAAATGGCGATGGTTTAATCTAGTCCCTAGAATGAATTTGTGACTTGTCTGAACGAATAATATTTCGTGTGACGTCATAATAAGACAACTGTTTTGGTTCTATCACTTTTCAATTGATCGTCAAAAGTCACTAGCACTGTAGAACTTTAATGAATTAGCTGCTATGGTAAAAATCACAAATTTTTATATTTTCAGCAAACACTCACGTTAATAAGTGTTTTATAAACATAATTTGTAGCATAGTTTTTGACCTGTTGTTTCATAAAACAAACTAAGAGCTGCAAACCCCTATGAGCCAGAAATAAATCAGATGTCGTTTATTTAAAGCTTAAAAGAAGAATTACATTTTGTGCTAACACAGTATTGTGCTAAAGACAGTATTGGATAGCAAAAATATCCAATTTGAAAGACAAGCTGCTTTTTTTTGCAAGTACTTCTCATCTAATAGTCCGCGGGGTCGCCTTTTTTTTTATTTTAGTTGTCTTTAACAAAAATTCCCTCGAGATCTCATTTTTCCTTCCAAGAATACTCAAATAATATGAGGCGGATCACTGAAGCAAATCCGCTTCATTTTTTAAACACCTACAGAACCTTAGTATGTCTTCATACAGTGATCGGAGCAAAATATGCCTAGAAAAAAAAGAAAAACACAAACTCAAGGATAAAGGAAAAATTGCAATTGTTTCTGCAATTTTTATGATGCAAGATTTTGCGCAAAAATGAAATAGTAATTATGCTTGATAATTGAACGTGTACAATTGCTATTTTTTTAAACGTTTTGTCTAAGAGTAAATGTAACGGCTGAGCGTCACCATTAAGCAAATCAACTCAAGGTCAAATCAACAAGTGACGTTAGAATAGTATGACTAGCAAAAATTAATGCTATACTCTATCGAAGTTTATTTGTGCACTTTGTTCAACATCTATAAGTACTACTTATCATTAGTACGTGATCATACTTGGTTAAATCTCAAGCGAAAACCACCTCACTGAAGCCAGATCATCATTGGCACGTGTTCTTGAATTACGAAATCAAATCTATCATTACAAAGAACCAGCTCAAATAGAAGAAAAAAATACTAATTTTGGTATGCCAGTTTGAGTAATTTTGTGATGTTCCTTCCAGTTTAGAGAACGCGGGGAAACGTATAATGTATCCCAAAATCCAGAAATCAGTTAAGTCAGAGAATATGACGACATAGTTATCTCTATCCAATCAACAGTTCAGAACTGACTTATTGAGCAGTATAAATAGAGCTTTAAAAACTGCCAAATATAAAAAACTCGTTAATTTTGCCCTATTAAACTGACATAGGGTGCTTAATGAAGCACCATTTGTTGAGCGGTAATTTTTGTGTTATCGTGTCTTGGGACTGTAAATCATCGTGGTGATTGTACAGTCTAATTTAACTTTAACCTGTTTGAAAGAGAAACTAACTTCTCAAACATTTTTTTCTGTATGAGAAATTTTGTACAAACAACAGAATCAATTTATCTTAATGTTTTTAATGAAGCCTATCATAGTTTCACAAATTGCGATACTGAGCAATTAAGTGTACGAGAAAAGCACAAAATGCGAATATCGTTTCATTTGTTATTTTTGGTTATCGATTTAAAGATGCCAAAAGTATTAACAAATCGGGGATAAAAAAATTTTCCCTAGCCAGTAGTGAGTACAGTTAGATAAAACTTAACTAGTGGGATTTTGAAACTTTTATTTATAATTTGAACCGTTAACAAAAGTCGACCCAGCTATGATTTTTTTCAGTTTGCACTATTTTGTATTCTGAGTGAAATAAGATAGTTGAACAATGAAGCTTAGCGATTTGTTTTTGGACTAAATGAGTGTCAAGTAATGAAAAGCGGTAATATAGAAAGCTGCTTGACCACAAAAAATTTCTCAAGATATATTAACTTCTTTTTTTTGGCACTTTTGACAAAAATCAAAACCGTGCTGCAGCTTCCGTATTCATAAAAAATCCTAAAGAAGGTTTAAAATGAGAGCAATAGTAAATTGCTGAAGTTTAGGTTCGCTCTTAAGGGCTTTAGAGCCATATTTCCATGATAGCATTATGGGTTGTGCGTTATCAAGAGAGCTGAATATTTTAAAAGATCAGCCGATGAAGTAGTGAACAAACTATAAATTGTTTGATATATTATTGTTCACCCCATCGGAAGTTTTAATACACATACACACACACATATATATATATATATATATATATAACATTTTATATTTATAGACATTATATATATATATATATATATATATATATATATATATATATAGACATATATATATATATATATATATATATATATATATATATAACATTTATATTTATAGACA
>NW_027453603.1:20000-30000 GCF_964194025.1 Convolutriloba macropyga | reverse complement strand
TACTGTGGCAAACCTAAAGCAGCTGCCACACGCGTGTTTTCCTGCAAAGTACAAGATGTTATCGGAAAACGAGTTTGAAAACATAGAAGCGTTCAAGTATCTCGGATCATATGTCAGCCTCAAGCATGGAGACCTCCAGGAAGTCAATTGCAAACTTGCAGAAGGTAGACAACGGTTTGCTAACTTCCAAAATCTCTGGAAGAGCAAGCAGCTCAGCGTGCACCTCAAGTGCAATTTGTACAAAGCACTCGTTTTATCAGCCGTGCTGTACTGCTCAGAGACTTGGACTCTTTCGAAATTAATGGAGAGAAAACTTGAGAGTTTCCACTGTGGTTGTCTTCGGAGAATTCTACGTGTGTCATATCTGGAGAAAGCAACGAACGATGAAATTATGTCAAGATCGCGAATGCCCCAACTATCCACGATGATCATGCTCAAACGGATAAAATGGTACGGTCACATCCAGAGAATGGAACCAGGAAGATTAGCCCGCAGTGCCTTCGATTGGGACCCGCCCGATCAATACGCCCATGCCAGACGCGCTCCTGGGGGGCAACGGAAAACGTGGATGAGTCAAATCGAAGGAGACTGTGTACGAAACAAAGTATCGTTCACCAGATTGCAGGAGAAAGCAGCAACCGGGTCAAAGAATGCCTTCAACAATTTCGTCGTACAGCACTTCACAGAATAACCAAACAAATAACTCTTCTTGTTTTTGTTTGTATTTGTATTTGTATTTGTATTTGTTGCCAACCGTGCCTTTATTTCATATTTGGAATTAAAGTGTTGAAACAGTAGTAGTAGTAGTAGTAGTAGTAGTAGTAGTAGTAGTAGTAGTAGTAGTAGTAGTAGTAGTAGGTAGTAGTAGTAGTAGTAGTAGTAGTAGTAGTAGTAGTAGTAGTAGTAGTAGTAGTAGTAGTAGTAGTAGTAGTAAGTAGTAGTAGTAGTAGTAGTAGTAGTAGTAGTAGTAGTAGTAGTAGTAGTAGTAGTAGTAGTAGTAGTAGTAGTAGTAGTAGTAGTAGTAGTAGTAGTAGTAGTAGTAGCCAAACTTGAATATGGACCAAAATTCACCCATATTCAAGTTTGGCCCCGTTTTTTCCCTTACCCATATTTTTTTGACCAAATTCAAGTTGTGAACCCGTACCCAGATTAGAGTTGAACTTGACCATACTCAAGTTCCAATTTGAGGACCATATTCAAGTTTGGCCGGACACCCATTTTCATTTGAATTCAACTGACTAGAAAAACAAAAACTTGAATATGGTCAAAGAGTGCCCTGTAACCCATAATATTACCAAAACCTCAAAACGGCAGTGGCAGAGCAAAAATGGCTTGCAGGAATAAAAAAATGAACACACGCTTTAATAATCAAGAAAAATCGATAAAAACCTGTTGAATCATTAAGTGTAACAGAACAGAAAATTAGCTGCAGGATCTCAATAAGAACTAATGTTTTTCGCATACTGGTAGCTCCAATAGGCGGAGTAAGGCTTTCTAAATTGAGCTGCATCAAAACCAGTTAACATCCTGCAAGATTTTATTGGTGTGAAATTGCAAGACAGCAAAAACTGTATTAGCAAATTTTGCACTTTTTTGCTATAAGATAATTTATCGAGATGAAAACTGGTCTATAAATTGTTCAATGAGGTTTCAACCGCGCCAACAGTGATATAGGTGTGTAAGAAGTTTAAATTATTAGACAAAAAATCTAGTACAAAATCTTGTTGCATTAATTTAAAACTATGGTTGAATAAACTATAGAACAAATTGAAAAAAAAATTGTTTCATACATTTTTTTTACGTAGAAACTGTAATCCTCATTACAAATGAACTCCAATTGAGAAACCCCGTTCTGCAGAGAATATTGTATTAATATACAGTCTGTATTAGGCAATATAAGTTTCGAAGGTTCAAAAATCTTAAGACAAGTGTACGTCTTAAAACTGTTTTCTTGGGTTGGGGGGGGGGGGTGAGGGGGGGGGGGGGGGGGGGCACTTCGAGCCTGAGCCTAAGCTTCAGGCTCGAAGTGCCCCCCTATTTTTTTGACCCCATAGACAATGCGCGTTTATGATCGTCATTTTTGACCTGACTTTTGCCAGTCTTGTACTTAGTGTTGTGTCAAAAACTGGAAATTTGTTTGATTTCCTTAAGTTAAATTTAGCTTCTTGACAATAAGAAGTTGTGTTTTTTACTTTTGGTGGTCCAAATTGTTAATGGATGGAGCTGCTGTGTGACTAACGAAGTCCCGTTTGTATACACACTAGGAAATGCAGACGTATCTATCAAAGTTAAATTTGAGAATGGAATAAATTGAAAAAAAAATTTGTTTCAAACATTTTTTTACTTAGAAACTGTAATCCTCATTACAAATGAACTGCAATTGAGAAACCCCGTTCTGCAGACAATATTGTATTATTATACAGACTGTATTAGGCAATATAAGTTTCGAAGGTTCAAAAATCTTAAGACAAGTGTACGTCTTAAAACTGTTTTCTTGGGTTGGGGGGGGGGGGTGAGGGGCGCACTTCGAGCCTGAGCCTAAGCTTCAGGCTCGAAGTCCCCCCTATTTTTTGGCCCCAGAGACAATGCGCGTTTATGATCGTCATTTTTGACCTGACTTTTGCCAGTCTTGTACTTGGTGTTGTGTCAAAAACTGGAAATTTGTTTGATTTCCTTAAGTTAAATTCAGTCTCTTGACATTAAGAAGTTGTTTTTTTTACTTTTGGTGGTCCAAATTGTTAACGGATGAAGCCGCTGTGTGACCAACGAAGTCCCTTTTGTATACACACTAGGAATTGCAGACGTATCTAACAAAGTTAAATTTGAGAATGGAAAAAATTGAGAAAAAAATTTGTTCAAACATTTTTTTTTACTTAGAAACTGTAATCCTCATTACAAATGAACTCCAATTGAAAAACCCCGTTCTGCAGACAATGTTGTATTAATATACAGACTGTATTAGGCAATATAAGTTTCGAAGGTTCAAAAATATTAAGACAAGTGTACGTCTTAAAACTCTTTTTCTTTGGTTGGGTGGGGGGCGGGGGTGAGGGGGGGCACTTCGAGCTTGAGCCTAAGCTTCAGGCTCGAAGTGCCCCCCCCCTATTTTTTTTGGCCCCACAGACAATGCGCGTTTATGATCGTCATTTTTGACCTGACTTTTGCCAGTCTTCTACTTAGTGTTGTGTCAAAAACTGGAAATTTGTTTGATTTCCTTAAGTTAAATTTAGCTTCTTGACACTAAGAAGTTGTGTTTTTTACTTTTGGTGGTCCAAATTGTTAATGGATGGAGCTGCTGTGTGACTAACGAAGTCCCGTTTGTATACACACTAGGAAATGCAGACGTATCTATCAAAGTTAAATTTGAGAATGGAATAAATTGAAAAAAAAATTTGTTTCAAACATTTTTTTTTACTTAGAAACTGTAATCCTCATTACAAATGAACTGCAATTGAGAAACCCCGTTCTGCAGACAATATTGTATTATTATACAGACTGTATTAGGCAATATAAGTTTCGAAGGTTCAAAAATCTTAAGACAAGTGTACGTCTTAAAACTGTTTTCTTGGGTTGGGGGGGGGGGTGAGGGGGGCACTTCGAGCCTGAGCCTAAGCTTCAGGCTCGAAGTCCCCCCCTATTTTTTTGGCCCCAGAGACAATGCGCGTTTATGATCGTCATTTTTGACCTGACTTTTGCCAGTCTTGTACTTGGTGTTGTGTCAAAAACTGGAAATTTGTTTGATTTCCTTAAGTTAAATTCAGTCTCTTGACATTAAGAAGTTGTTTTTTTTTTACTTTTGGTGGTCCAAATTGTTAACGGATGAAGCCGCTGTGTGACCAACGAAGTCCCTTTTGTATACACACTAGGAATTGCAGACGTATCTAACAAAGTTAAATTTGAGAATGGAAAAAATTGAGAAAAAAAATTTGTTTCAAACATTTTTTTTTACTTAGAAACTGTAATCCTCATTACAAATGAACTCCAATTGAAAAACCCCGTTCTGCAGACAATGTTGTATTAATATACAGACTGTATTAGGCAATATAAGTTTCGAAGGTTCAAAAATATTAAGACAAGTGTACGTCTTAAAACTCTTTTCTTTGGTTGGGGGGGGGCGGGGGTGAGGGGGGGCACTTCGAGCTTGAGCCTAAGCTTCAGGCTCGAAGTGCCCCCCCCCCTATTTTTTTGGCCCCACAGACAATGCGCGTTTATGATCGTCATTTTTGACCTGACTTTTGCCAGTCTTGTACTTAGTGTTGTGTCAAAAACTGGAAATTTGTTTGATTTCCTCAAGTTAAATTTAGTCTCTTGACATTAAGAAGTTGTGTTTTTTACTTTCGGTGGTCCAAATTGTTAACGATGGAGCCGCTGTGTGACCAACGAAGTCATTTTTGTATACACACTAGGAAATGCAGACGTATCTATCATAGTTAAGTTTGAGAAAGGAAAAAATTGAGAAAAAAATTTGTTTCATACATTTTTTTTTACTTAGTAACTGTAATCCTCATAACAAATGAACTCCAATTGAGAGACCCCGTTCTGCAGACGTTATTGTATTAACATACAGACTGTATTAGGCAATATAGGTTTCGAAGGTTCAAAAATCTTATGACAGGTCTACGTCTTAAAACTCTTTTCTTGGGTCAAAATTCTTTTTTTTATCCAAATAAATATCTGAAACATGAAAATGAGCAATTTTTTACGTGCTCAAAACTCTCTGTCCAATTTCTGTTATTTTCCTGTTAATTGAATTTGTTCAGAAGGGTCATACTTCATCAGAACTCTGCTGACACGTAGTATAGATTTTATTTGAGTTCGAGAAATTTTTCTCTACCCATATTCAAGTTTCCTTGTCATCTGAAAACTTTGCACTGAACACCTATAATTTTTCTTTCTCAGCAAAAATTTTCATTTGCAGAGATTCCTTTGTGGTGCAAATGGGAGCCATGCTCGTTTGGTGACTTAAGTTTTTGTCTTTATTGTGAAATTAAAGGCAATTTTTTTGGCTCAAAAGTAAAAGTTTGAGAAACTGTTCAGATTTTTTCACTTTTTATGTTAAATTTAGGATGTCATTACTGAATGACTTCTGAAAACAGACTAATTAAAATCCATAACACATCAAACAGTTATTATAGGAGCCAAAGAATTATTGGAAAAAGACACTATTTCTTTCTTTGACAAATTGCTTTCTTTGAATTTTTAATATATCAACCGTTTCATTATTGTCAATCTTTTTTTTCGCGGCCAATTATCCTCTGATACTCAAACGATGTTCCAGAATTAAAATAAGTTATGATTGTAGTTCATTTGGCAACGTTTTGGAACATAGGCTTTTTTGGCCATGTTAGCGTTCGAACAGTCCACCCTTATTAGAGTTGCAAAAAAAGCACAGAAACGCACCGATTTTGAAACTTTGGTAAATTAAACTTAATTTATAGTCAAAAAATTACCTAACTGTAGAAAAAAAACTTTGAACCTGTTGGAAAAACATGTTTTAGATGAAAAATTAGGCCGACTTTCGGTCGGTTCCGTTCTATTTTTTCAACGCACTCTAAATTTTACCTCAAATTATTGACTATAAAAATCGTAATTGAGAAATTTTTTACGCGGTGGCAACCAGCTGTTCAAACTCTCTTGATTCTTATTAATTTTTCTACCATTTGGACGTTTTTAAACGATTCATACTTGATTGCAACTCTGATGACACTTCATTTGAGTAGGATAAATTTTTTCTTACCCATATTCAAGTTTCCTTGTCATCTGAAAACTCTGCACTGAACACCTATAATTTTTGCTTCCCAGTATATCACTTATTTTGCCGAGATTTCTTTTCGGTGCTAATGGGAGCCATGCTCGTTTCAAGACTTTAAGTTTTGTCTTTAACGAGAAAATGGTGGCATTTTTTGGCTTAAAAATAAAAGTTTGCGAAAGTGTTAAGTTTTTTTTTCACTTTTTATGTTAAAATTAAGATGTTATTACTGCATGACTTGCAAAACTAGAATAATTGAAATCAAAAACACATCAAACAGTTGTTATAGGAGCCAAACAATTATTGGAAAAAGACACTTTTTCTTTCTTTGTCAAATTGCTTCCATTAGATTTTTATTAAATTAACCGTTTCATTGTTGTCAATCGCTTTATTTCGTGGCCAATTAGCCTCTGATACTCAAACGATGTTCCAGAATTAAAATAAGTTATGATTGTAGTTCATTTGGCAACATTTTGGAACATAGGCTTTTCTGGCCATGTTAGCGTTCGAATAGTCCGCCCTTATTAGAGTTGCAAAAAAAAGCACAGAAACGCACTGTTTTCGAAACTTTGGTAATTTAAACTTAATCTATAGTCAAAAAATTACCTAACTGTAGAAAAAAACTTTGAACTTGGTGGAAAAACATGTTTTAGGATGAAAAATTAAGCCGACTTTCGGTCGGTTCCGTTCTATTTTTTCAACGCACTCTAAATTTTACCTCAAATTATTGACTATAAAAATCGTAATTGAGAAATTTTTTACGCGGTGGCAACCAGCTGTTTAAATTCTCTTGGTCCCTATTAATTTTCTACCATTTGGACGTTTTTAAACGAGTCATACTTGATTGCAACTCTGATGAAACTTCATTTGAGTTGGATAAATTTTTTCTTACCCATATTCAAGTTTCCTTGTCATCTGAAAACTCTGCACTGAACACCTATAATTTTTGCCTCCCGGTATATCACTTCTTTTGCAGAGACTTCTTTTCGGTGCTAATGGGAGCCATGCTCGTTTCAAGACTTTAAGTTTTGTCTTTAACGAGAAAATGGTGGCATTTTTTGGCTTAAAAATAAAAGTTTGCGAAAGTGTTAAGTTTTTTTTTCACGTTTTATGTTAAAATTAAGATGTTATTACTGCATGACTTCCAAAAGTAGAATAATTAAAATCAAAAACACATCAAACAGTTGTTATAGGAGCCAAAAAATTATTGGAAAAAGACACTTTTTCTTTCTTTGACAATATGCTTCCATTAGATTTTTATTAAATTAACTGTTTCATTGTTGTCAATCGCTTTATTTCGTGGCCAATTAGCCTCTGATACTTGAACGATGTTCCAGAAATAAAATATTTCATGATTGTAGTTTATTTGGCAACATTTTGGAACATAGGCTTTTCTGGCCATATTAGCGTACGAATAGTCCGCCCTTATTAGAGTTGCAAAAAAAAGCACAGAAACGCACTGTTTTCGAAACTTTGGTAATTTAAACTTAATCTATAGTCAAAAAATTACCTAACTGTAGAAAAAAAACTTTGAATATGGTGGAAAAACATGTTTTAGGATGAAAAATTAAGCCAACTTTCGGTCGGTTCCGTTCTATTTTTTCAACCCACTCTAATTTTTACCTCAAATTATTGACTATAAAAATCGTAATTGAGAAATTTTTTACGTGGTTGCAACCAGCTGTTCAAACTTTCTTGGTTCCTATTAATTTTTCTACCATTTGGACGTTTTTAAACGATTCATACTTGATTGCTACTCTGATGACACTTCATTTGAGTTGGATAAATTTTTTCTTACCCATATTCAAGTTTCCTTGTCATCTGAAAACTCTGCACTGAACACCTATAATTTTTGCCTCCCGGTATATCACTTCTTTTGCAGAGACTTCTTTTCGGTGCTAATGGGAGCCATGCTCGTTTCAAGACTTTAAGTTTTGTCTTTAACGAGAAAATGGTGGCATTTTTTGGCTTAAAAATAAAAGTTTGCGAAAGTGTTAAGTTTTTTTTCACGTTTTATGTTAAAATTAAGATGTTATTACTGCATGACTTCCAAAAGTAGAATAATTAAAATCAAAAACACATCAAACAGTTGTTATAGGAGCCAAACAATTATTGGAAAAAGACACTTTTTCTTTCTTTGTCAAATTGCTTCCATTAGATTTTTATTAAATTAACCGTTTCATTGTTGTCAATCGCTTTATTTCGTGGCCAATTAGCCTCTGATACTCAAACGATGTTCCAGAATTAAAATAAGTTATGATTGTAGTTCATTTGGCAACATTTTGGAACATAGGCTTTTCTGGCCATATTAGCGTACGAATAGTCCGCCCTTATTAGAGTTGCAAAAAAAAGCACAGAAACGCACTGTTTTCGAAACTTTGGTAATTTAAACTTAATCTATAGTCAAAAAATTACCTAACTGTAGAAAAAAAACTTTGAATATGGTGGAAAAACATGTTTTAGGATGAAAAATTAAGCCAACTTTCGGTCGGTTCCGTTCTATTTTTTCAACCCACTCTAATTTTTACCTCAAATTATTGACTATAAAAATCGTAATTGAGAAATTTTTTACGTGGTTGCAACCAGCTGTTCAAACTTTCTTGGTTCCTATTAATTTTTCTACCATTTGGACGTTTTTAAACGATTCATACTTGATTGCTACTCTGATGACACTTCATTTGAGTTGGATAAATTTTTTCTTACCCATATTCAAGTTTCCTTGTCATCTGAAAACTCTGCACTGAACACCTATAATTTTTGCCTCCCGGTATATCACTTCTTTTGCAGAGACTTCTTTTCGGTGCTAATGGGAGCCATGCTCGTTTCAAGACTTTAAGTTTTGTCTTTAACGAGAAAATGGTGGCATTTTTTGGCTTAAAAATAAAAGTTTGCGAAAGTGTTAAGTTTTTTTTCACGTTTTATGTTAAAATTAAGATGTTATTACTGCATGACTTCCAAAAGTAGAATAATTAAAATCAAAAACACATCAAACAGTTGTTATAGGAGCCAAACAATTATTGGAAAAAGACACTTTTTCTTTCTTTGTCAAATTGCTTCCATTAGATTTTTATTAAATTAACCGTTTCATTGTTGTCAATCGCTTTATTTCGTGGCCAATTAGCCTCTGATACTCAAACGATGTTCCAGAATTAAAATAAGTTATGATTGTAGTTCATTTGGCAACATTTTGGAACATAGGCTTTTCTGGCCATGTTAGCGTTCGAATAGTCCGCCCTTATTAGAGTTGCAAAAAAAAGCACAGAAACGCACTGTTTTCGAAACTTTGGTAATTTAAACTTAATCTATAGTCAAAAAATTACCTAACTGTAGAAAAAAAACTTTGAACTTGGTGGAAAAACATGTTTTAGGATGAAAAATTAAGCCGACTTTCGGTCGGTTCCGTTCTATTTTTTCAACGCACTCTAAATTTTACCTCAAATTATTGACTATAAAAATCGTAATTGAGAAATTTTTTACGCGGTGGCAACCAGCTGTTTAAATTCTCTTGGTCCCTATTAATTTTCTACCATTTGGACGTTTTTAAACGAGTCATACTTGATTGCAACTCTGATGAAACTTCATTTGAGTTGGATAAATTTTTTCTTACCCATATTCAAGTTTCCTTGTCATCTGAAAACTCTGCACTGAACACCTATAATTTTTGCCTCCCGGTATATCACTTCTTTTGCAGAGACTTCTTTTCGGTGCTAATGGGAGCCATGCTCGTTTCAAGACTTTAAGTTTTGTCTTTAACGAGAAAATGGTGGCATTTTTTGGCTTAAAAATAAAAGTTTGCGAAAGTGTTAAGTTTTTTTTCACGTTTTATGTTAAAATTAAGATGTTATTACTGCATGACTTCCAAAAGTAGAATAATTAAAATCAAAAACACATCAAACAGTTGTTATAGGAGCCAAAAAATTATTGGAAAAAGACACTTTTTCTTTCTTTGACAATATGCTTCCATTAGATTTTTATTAAATTAACTGTTTCATTGTTGTCAATCGCTTTATTTCGTGGCCAATTAGCCTCTGATACTTGAACGATGTTCCAGAAATAAAATATTTCATGATTGTAGTTTATTTGGCAACATTTTGGAACATAGGCTTTTCTGGCCATATTAGCGTACGAATAGTCCGCCCTTATTAGAGTTGCAAAAAAAAGCACAGAAACGCACTGTTTTCGAAACTTTGGTAATTTAAACTTAATCTATAGTCAAAAAATTACCTAACTGTAGAAAAAAAACTTTGAATC
>NW_027453603.1:0-15000 GCF_964194025.1 Convolutriloba macropyga | reverse complement strand
GTAGTAGTAGTAGTAGTAGTAGTAGTAGCTGTAGCAGGAGTGTAATATGGACCATTTTTCACCCATATTACACTTTGGCCACAGAATGTACCCTTACCCATATTAAGATGACCAAATTAAGTTTTGAATTAGGTACCCATATTAAGATCCGAGGATGCCCATATTACACTTTTATTTTTTCGACCATTTTAAATTTTCGCCCGATACCCATTTTCACTCACAGTCATATGACTTATTTGACCAGAGTAAAATTTGGGTAGTATTTTGTAATTTTGTGGCCAATCATAAAAAATGGCCGATAATAGGTCTAGATAAAGCAATTTTTTGAGGAAGAAGCTGAAAATGTGTCGTTACTCCTGAATTGTGTTTTTTTGCTTCAAAAAAAGTTTTTTTGGTGAGTTGGTTTTTCGTTTCATTCGCGTAAGAACAAAGCTCAGCTTCTTATTTTTTGCTGAAACTTAGAGAAAATTTACAAAAGCTAACTTCAGAAGACAAAATTTAATTGATTCCGAACTCACAGATAATTGAGTGCTTTTTACAGAAGAAGGGTAGAAAATTTCAGTCAAATTCCATCTGTCTGTTTGGAATGTGATGTCACATTTTTACAACAAAAGGCAGGTTTTACATTTTATAATCAGGCTCATTTACAGCGTAATTAACTTTGTGGGTTGCTCTTTCATCGCAAAACTTGCTGGCATTTCGGACTACGAATCAATTTTATGGAATTCAAAAAAGAAAATTGGAGAAAAACGTTAAAAATCATCTTGATTGTTGCAGTTTGTTGTGTTTCTTACCACACGTTTTTCCGTTCTCTCAGTAACACTGTAATCTATGCTGCAGAAATTGTTGCCCGCTTTACCATAGTTTTATCAGTATGTCAGTAAGGTGTTAGTAAATTCCACTTCTCTTTTCGATATATAGAATTGTGCATCAACAGCTAAACGGCCACCTCTTCTGAATTTCCTGCATTTTGTCTTCTTTACGTTAATTTTCAACTAGTTCCTGCTACAATACGTGTTCAGATTATTCAAACTTTGTTGTAGTTGGCCTTGGCTATAGCTCCTAAGTAATAAGTCATCAGCGTAAAATATAACATCTAGACCCTTGCATTTCAGCTCAAAATACAAATGAGCTATGAATAAACTAAACAAGAGTGGTGAGAATTTGTCTCCTTGTGCTACTCCTGTTTTCTGTTCAATCTCGATTGACAAGAAATCTTCATCAAAGATCTGCTGGAAGTTGCATTTTAGCACTGATTGTGTTCTGCGTATAATGGTCCCATGCATCCCCACTTTTATCAGTTTTGTAAGCAGCATGCTCCTGTTCGCTTTTTCGTAGTCAATGAAGCAGGCATAGTATTTGCCACTGCAGCTGATGTTACGCTTGATTGTTCTTGTCAAGTGCGAAACTGCGTCGATTGTTGACAGTTTGGGTCTGAAATCATATTGGCTTGGTGGTAAAATTTGATTTTTCTCGACCTATGTTCGCAAAGGCTGGTAAATGATACCCGTGAACAATTTGTTCATGCAGCATAACAAGCTAATGCCTCTGTAGAAACTTGGTAAAGTTTAAAAACTGCTATTTGTGTTTGTCATTTTATGCCTATTTCCAGAAACCAGAGACTCCTCCAGTATAAATTGTGACTTGTTTTAGCTTTTGTCCTGATAAAACTTTGCTCAACTGTAAACGTTACGGCTGGTTAAGGCAAAGCTTATGTTGCAAGTTTTAATCTTTTGAAAGCGTCAATGGCTCCGTATTTATAGTGAAGTTATCACTGTGTGTGTTTTTCATCCACTTTAGAATTGTTGGCCTAGGTCTCTTGCGATAAGGTCCATCTGTTGTATCCAAAATTTATTTTTCTTGTTCTCTTTTGCCCATTTTTTTTTAAGTTTTGCAGCAAAGTGTAAAAATCATTTCTTGGGTTACTAATAATAATTTCAAATTTGTGTGTAGGCAACAGTGTGCTCGTTATTGGCAAAAAAAGTTGGGTTTTACTTGAAAAACTGGAAAAAAAAGAAAAAAATTTCAAAAGAAAAGGGGGACCGCCCGAATTGGAGGCTTGGCCTCCAATTTGGATGGTCCCCCATTTTTTCTGGCCGCCATAAATCTGCTATTTGTGTTCGTCATTTTAAGCCTATTTCCAGAATCCAGAGACTCCTCCAGTATAAATTGTGACTTGTATTAGCTTTTGTCCTGATAAAACTTTGCTCAACTGTAAACGATAAGGTTGTTTTAGGCAAAGCTTATGTTGCATGCTTTAATCTTTTGTAAGCGTCAATGCTCCATATTTATAGTGAAGTTATCGATTTATTTTATTGAGACAACAAGAAAAGCTGCTTTTTGCTGTCAAATTTTACAAATAGTTTCTTCTCATTTTCGTCCAATTGACCTCAAATTTTGGTAATAGCTGTATTTTTCGCTTCAGAAACGTTGTTTTGATCCGTTCCACAACTTCACTACCTCTCAAATAACAATTGGAGAACCTCAGCGTTTTAAACTTGGCATTTTGTGGGTCATTAACTTGTCTTTTTCATAGACATATCTGTAACCCTGGCGCATTTGAGTTCAAAAACCTCACCATTACCCATATTCCACTTTCCGATCAAAATTGAAAAATGTACTTTTTATGTCTCAAAAGTAATTAGAGGAAGTATTTGATCCATAATTGTTTTTTAAAAATCCTGAGAAACAGAATAGGGCGTTGAGTTTTAACAAAAACAAAGTTAAACAGCTTCAAGTGTGGTTCAATTTTGTATATATTGTTTTAACAATTGTGCAGATTTCGGCAATTTTCTTGCTGATTTTGGTTTGTTTTTATTCGAAAAATGGTTTCTCGATACCCCGAAAGAGTTTGAGTAAAATTTAAAAGATTTTGTTGATCAGAAAAATGAAAACACTATAACTTTTTTCGTTTTTTACTTTTGCTGTCGTAGAATTGTTTTCTGACGCATTATGTTTTTTCTGGTTTTTTTTTAAATTTTTTATCGAGTTTAGTTTTGGCCAATATGGAGAGGATTCTTCAAAAATAAACTAGTTCCAAGGAATAGTACGATTGTAGTTCATTCTTCTTTAGGGAAAAACTTTTTTGAAATGGCCAAACGAACATCTCGAATAAGTTACCCATTTTAAAAAAAAATTGATTATCAGAGAAACGTGCTTTAAAAGGTTTTTTCAATAGATTTTGCAACCTGCACACAGAGACACCAAAATATTATTTTGTTTATTTTATTTAGACAATTGGAAAAACTTCTTTCTGCTATCAAATTTTTCAAATAGTTTTTTCTCAGTTTCGTCCAACTGACCTCAAATTTTGGTAATAGCCGTTTTTTTTGCTTCAGAAGCGTTGTTTTGATGCATTCCATAACTTAACTTCCTCTCAGATAACAATTGAAAGACCTCAGCGTTTTGGAATTGGCGTTTTTGGATCATTAATTGGTCTTTTTTGTAGACATTTTTGTAACCCTGGCGCATTTGATTTCAAAAACCTCACCATTACCCATATTCCACTTTTTGACCAAAATTGAAAAAAGCACTTTTTTTGTCTCAAAAATAATTAGAGGAAGGAATTGATCCATAATTGTTTTTTAAAAATCCTGAGAAACAGAATAGTGCGTTGAGTTTTAACAAAAACAAAGTTAAACAGCCTCAAGTGTGGTTCAATTTTGTATATGTTGTTTTAACCACTGTGCAGATTTTGGCAATTTTCTTGCCGATTTTGGATTGTTTTTATTCGAAAAATGGTTTCTCGATGCCCCGAAAGAGTTTGAGTAAAACTTAAAAGATTTCGTTGATCAGAAAAACGAAAACACTATAACTTTTTTCGTTTTTTACTTTTGCTGTCGTAGAATTGTCTTCTGACGCATTAGGTTTTTTCTGTTTTTTTAAATTTTTTATCGAGTTTAGTTTTGGCCAATATGGAGAGGTCTTTTCAAAAAAAAACTAGTTCCAAAGAATAGTACGATTGTAGTTCATTCTTCTTTAGGGAAAAACTTTTTTGAAATGGCCAAATGAACATCTCGAACAAGGTACCCATTTTTAAAAAAAATTGATTTTCAGAAAAACGTGCTTTAAAAGACTTTTCAATAGGTGTTGCAACCTGCACACAGAGACATCAAAATTTTATTTTGTTTATTTCATTTAGACAATTGGAAAAACTTCTTTCTGCTATCAAATTTTTCAAATAGTTTTTTCTCATTTTCGTCCAACTGACCTCAAATTTTGGTAATAGCCGTTTTTTTCTGCTTCAGAAGCGTTGTTTTGATGCATTCCATAACTTAAATTCCTCTCAGATAACAATTGAAAGACCTCAGCGTTTTAGAATTGGCGTTTTTGGATCATTAATTGGTCTTTTTTGTAGACATTTTTGTAACCCTGGCGCATTTGAGTTCAAAAACCTCACCATTACCCATATTCCACTTTTTGACCAAAATTGAAAAAAGCACTTTTTTTGTCTCAAAAATAATTAGAGGAAGGAATTGATCCATAATTGTTTTTTAAAAATCCTGAGAAACAGAATAGTGCGTTGAGTTTTAACAAAAACAAAGTTAAACAGCCTCAAGTGTGGTTCAATTTTGTATATGTTGTTTTAACCACTGTGCAGATTATGGCAATTTTCTTGCCGATTTTGGATTGTTTTTATTCGAAAAATGGTTTCTCGATGCCCCGAAAGAGTTTGAGTAAAACTTGAAAGATTTCGTTGATCAGAAAAATGAAAACACTATAACATTTTTCGTTTTTTACTTTTGCTGTCGTAGAATTGTTTTCTGACGCATTAGGTTTTTTCTGTTTTTTTAAATTTTTTATCGAGTTTAGTTTTGGCCAATATGGAGAGGTCTTTTCAAAAAAAAACTAGTTCCAAAGAATAGTACGATTGTAGTTCATTCTTCTTTAGGGAAAAACTTTTTTGAAATGGCCAAATGAACATCTCGAACAAGGTACCCATTTTTAAAAAAAATTGATTATCAGAAAAACGTGCTTTAAAAGGTTTTTTCAATAGGTGTTGCAACCTGCACACAGAGACATCAAAATTTTATTTTGTTTATTTCATTTAGACAATTGGAAAAACTTCTTTCTGCTATCAAATTTTTCAAATAGTTTTTTCTCATTTTCGTCCAACTGACCTCAAATTTTGGTAATAGCCGTTTTTTCTGCTTCAGAAGCGTTGTTTTGATGCATTCCATAACTTAAATTCCTCTCAGATAACAATTGAAAGACCTCAGCGTTTTAGAATTGGCGTTTTTGGATCATTAATTGGTCTTTTTTGTAGACATTTTTGTAACCCTGGCGCATTTGAGTTCAAAAACCTCACCATTACCCATATTCCACTTTCCGATCAAAATTGAAAAATGTACTTTTTATGTCTCAAAAGTAATTAGAGGAAGTATTTGATCCAGAATTGTTTTTTAAAAATCCTGAGAAACAGAATAGTGCGCTGAGTTTTAACAAAAACAATGTTAAACAGCCTCAAGTGTGGTTCAATTTTGTATATGTTGTTTTAACCACTGTGCAGATTTTGGCAATTTTCTTGCCGATTTTGGTTTGTTTTTATCCGAAAAATGGTTTCTCGATGCCCGAAAGAGTTTGAGTGAAACTTAAAAGATTTCGTTGATCAGAAAAATGAAAACACTATAACTTTTTTTGTTATTTACTTTTGCTGTCGTCGAATTGTTTTCTGACGCATTAGGTTTTTTCTGTTTTTTTTTAAATTTTTTATCGAGTTTAGTTCTGGCCAATATGGAGAGGTCTTTTCAAAAATAAACTAGTTCCAAAGAATAGTACGATTGTAGTTCATTCTTCTTTAGGGAAAAACTTTTTTGAAATGGCCAAATGAACATCTCGAACAAGGTACCCATTTTTAAAAAAAATTGATTTTCAGAAAAACGTGCTTTAAAAGACTTTTCAATAGGTGTTGCAACCTGCACACAGAGACATCAAAATTTTTTTTTTGTTTATTTCATTTAGACAATTGGAAAAACTTCTTTCTGCTATCAAATTTTTCAAATAGTTTTTTCTCATTTTCGTCCAACTGACCTCAAATTTTGATAATAGCCGTTTTTTTCTGCTTCAGAAGCGTTGTTTTGATGCATTCCATAACTTAACTTCCTCTCAGATAACAATTGAAAGACCTCAGCGTTTTAGAATTGGCGTTTTTGGATCATTAATTGGTCTTTTTTGTAGACATTTTTGTAACCCTGGCGCATTTGAGTTCAAAAACCTCACCATTACCCATATTCCACTTTTTGACCAAAATTGAAAAACGCATTTTTTGTCTCAAAAATAATTAGAGGAAGGAATTGATCCATAATTGTTTTTTAAAAATCCTGAGAAACAGAATAGTGCGTTGAGTTTTAACAAAAACAAAGTTAAACAGCCTCAAATGTGGTTCAATTTTGTATATGTTGTTTTAACCACTGTGCAGATTTTGGCAATTTTCTTGCCGATTTTGGTTTGTTTTTATTCGAAAAATGGTTTCTCGATGCCCGAAAGAGTTTGAGTGAAACTTAAAAGATTTCGTTGATCAGAAAAATGAAAACACTATAACTTTTTTCGTTATTTACTTTTGCTGTCGTCGAATTGTTTTCTGACGCATTAGGTTTTTTCTGTTTTTTTAAAATTTTTTATCGAGTTTAGTTTTGGCCAATATGGAGAGGTCTTTTCAAATATAAACTAGTTCCAAAGAATAGTACGATTGTAGTTCATTCTTCTTTAGGGAAAAACTTTTTTGAAATGGCCAAATGAACATCTCGAACAAGGTACCCATTTTTAAAAAAAATTGATTATCAGAGAAACGTGCTTTAAAAGGTTTTTTCAATAGGTTTTGCAACCTGCACACAGAGACACCAAAATATTATTTTGTTTATTTCATTTAGACAATTGGAAAAACTTCTTTCTGCTATCAAATTTTTCAAAAATTTTTTTCTCATTTTCGTCCCACTGACCTCAAATTTTGGTGATAGTTGTTTTTTATGCTTCAGAAGCGTAGTTTTGATGCATGCCATAACTTAAATTTCTCTCAGATAACAATTAAAAGTCCTCAGCGTTTTAGAATTGGCGTTTTTGAATCATTATATTGTTTTTTTTGTGGACATTTCTGTAACCCTTGCTCATTTGACTTCAAAATTCTCACCGTTACCCATTTTGCACTTTCGTGCAAAAAAAAATTTGAGTAGAAAAATTATTGATATATTGATTTCTGAACCAATTTTCATACTGATCATTTAGAGATCACTAGATTTGCTTTTCAAAAAATAATTCTTTGGATAAGGAAACGGTCGAAATCAAGGATTTCCCGACAACACTTAAAAAAAAATATCTTGTGTTTTTTTAGAATTTGGGGCTGTTTTTGAACAACTTTTTTTGCCTGAATTTGTCTTTTTTCATATGAGATTTGAAACGCAGCATTTTTAGTTTATGGAAAAGTTAGTTTTCCAACACTAGCACAATCCAGATCGAAATGGCCACAGTTTTTTATGAAAACCTTTTTTTTAAAATTTTCATTTAATATTTTTACACCAGTAAAACATATTTTTTAACTTTTTTTACACATGGCCAGCATGTCACCTCCTACTTTTCATCTTTGCGCTTCCAAAAAGTTAAATTTGAGGCAAAAATCTGCAATCAATTAAAAAATATCAGAATTGGGCCAAAAATTATCCAAAAACTGTTACCCATATTTGAAGGCCGTTTTTTTCAAAGTGTTTTTTCTACTTCTTCACTACATAAAAAGCTCCAGTTTTTTGGGAGGTGGGTTGTCGTACTATTCCAAACTTGCATGCCAAATTTCAGAACTCTGTGGTCATTTATCAAAAATCACCTCATTTCGGATCTGAGGATGTCCAAACGCACTCGACTAAGTCAAACCGATTTCATAGGCCGAAATTTTCACCGTACCTGAAAAAGCTACGTCAAACATTCATAAGAACAAAAATGACAGAAAGTAGTCATACAAGACAGGAACAAAAAAAATTTTTTGAAAAAAAGTAGTTTTTCGCAGAGAAACTGCCTGTTCAGTTTTCCTTACTGTTCGGCCAAAAAATTCACCCTACTCCTATAGCTCAATATATCGAAGAATACTTAACAGAAACTTTAAAAAATATATGTTTCAGAAAATAGAGATAAAAATCTATCAAATAACGTTCAATTTTAATAGTCTTTTACTGTTAAAAAAGGAGAAAAACGCTAGAAAAGAAAAAACAATTAAATTTTTTGGAAGGCTATAGCACAAGCACTACTGGTTTGTTTTTAAGGCCGTTTCGGTAATCGTCAACTATAGCTCATAATTATCAATCTCAGGGGTTGATTTGAGTTTAAACATCAAAATTGAGGCGGCTCGGACTTTTTCCAGAAACCGCGGCCGCCCTTACCCAAATTGCTCTCTGCTACAGTAGTAGTAGTAGTAGTAGTAGTAGTAGTAGTAGTAGTAGTAGTAGTAGTAGTAGTAGTAGTAGTAGTAGTAGTAGTAGTAGTAGTAGTAGTAGTAGTAGTAGTAGTAGTAGTAGTAGTAGTAGTAGTAGTAGTAGTAGTAGTAGTAGTAGTAGTAGTAGTAGTAGTAGTAGTAGTAGTAGTAGTAGTAGTAGTAGTAGTAGTAGTAGTAGTAGTAGTAGTAGTAGTAGTAGTAGTAGTAGTAGTAGTAGTAGTAGTAGTAGTAGTAGTAGTAGTAGTAGTAGTAGTAGTAGTAGTAGTAGTAGTAGTAGTAGTAGTAGTAGTAGTAGTAGTAGTAGTAGTAGTAGTAGTAGTAGTAGTAGTAGTAGTAGTAGTAGTAGTAGTAGTAGTAGTAGTAGTAGTAGTAGTAGTAGTAGTAGTAGTAGTAGTAGTAGTAGTAGTAGTAGTAGTAGTAGTAGTAGTAGTAGTAGTAGTAGTAGTAGTAGTAGTAGTAGTAGTAGTAGTAGTAGTAGTAGTAGTAGTAGTAGTAGTAGTAGTAGTAGTAGTAGTAGTAGTAGTAGTAGTAGTAGTAGTAGTAGTAGTAGTAGTAGTAGTAGTAGTAGTAGTAGTAGTAGTAGTAGTAGTAGTAGTAGTAGTAGTAGTAGTAGTAGTAGTAGTAGTAGTAGTAGTAGTAGTAGTAGTAGTAGTAGTAGTAGTAGTAGTAGTAGTAGTAGTAGTAGTAGTAGTAGTAGTAGTAGTAGTAGTAGTAGTAGTAGTAGTAGTAGTAGTAGTAGTAGTAGTAGTAGTAGTAGTAGTAGTAGTAGTAGTAGTAGTAGTAGTAGTAGTAGTAGTAGTAGTAGTAGTAGTAGTAGTAGTAGTAGTAGTAGTAGTAGTAGTAGTAGTAGTAGTAGTAGTAGTAGTAGTAGTAGTAGTAGTAGTAGTAGTAGTAGTAGTAGTAGTAGTAGTAGTAGTAGTAGTAGTAGTAGTAGTAGTAGTAGTAGTAGTAGTAGTAGTAGTAGTAGTAGTAGTAGTAGTAGTAGTAGTAGTAGTAGTAGTAGTAGTAGTAGTAGTAGTAGTAGTAGTAGTAGTAGTAGTAGTAGTAGTAGTAGTGGTAGTGGAGGGGGACAAAATCCAACCTCAACTCCACGTGGTGTCCCCTGGGGGTAGGTCTTGTGCTGCGGCTCTCCGCTCACATGGTCGAGCTAACGAGGCACTGGTCTTCTAGTTTGTGGCGCAACTAGTCGTATCTCAGCCTTCAAACACCAAAGCAATGAGTACATTGAACCATGGCCCCGAGTCCCGGGTAAGGGGTGCTAAGAATCTCCCGAGGAACCAACTCAGAATTGCAACTTTAAACGTCAGAACACTGACCCAAGCCGGATCTTTAGAGGCTTTGAAAATGGATCTGGCGCAATACAAGTTGGATATTCTGGGAGTGCAGGAGACGAGATTGCAGGAGCAAGAAATTGATCTCGGAAACCACAAGCTCTACCTGTCTGACTCGTGGTTGTCTGGTGTAAAGTCGAGACAAGGAGGAGTGGGCGTTGCTGTAAAGAAGTCATTGATAAACAGCATCGTAGAACAAGTGGCTCTAAGTGAACGTATTTGCTACGTCAAGTTCGCGGCTCGGAGGAGAGCCAATCTAGCTGTTGTTGTCTGCTACGCACCTACGAATGAAGCTAGTCTCCAAGAGAATGATTTGTTTTGGAGTCAACTTTCAGACCTAGTTTCTAGCTTCAAACATAGGGAGCGTATCTGTGTCATCGGTGACCTCAATGCAGAGCCTGGACACCAGTTGAATTACACCATGAGCTGCAGAGGCCCGTTTGGAATGGGTGAAGAAAATGAAAACTCGGAAAAAATGTTATCATTTTGCACTTCACACAAATTGCTCGTAGGTGGTACATGGTTCCAGCATCGACAAGTGCATCGGTACACCTACAACCCTCCCAATCCGAGTTGTCGAAAAAAGATGCTGGATCACATTCTGTTTGCAGAGAGATACAGAGGATGTCTGACGAATGTGAGGACCAGAAGAGGGAAAACCACAATTACCGATCATGAACTGGTCATTGCGGAAGTATCTATGAAACTTTTGTCTAAAAAGCCATGTTTCACGCCCAGAATCAGTTCTGCAAAGCTGCAAGATGAAACAACGCGTGACTTATTCACGCAGGAGGTCAAGTTACATCTTGATAAGAGCGGCGATTTCGAGAATACAGAGCAGTCTTGGGACAATTTTCGAAAAGCCCTGAACCAAGCAGCAGTGAAATGCCTCCTTCCGGACAAGCGAGTGAACAAACCTTGGATTTCTCCAGTTTCTCTGGAACTTATCCGGAAACGAGCTGATCTACAGTTGAAGAAACACAGCAGCGCGGTGGCGTTGTTAGAGTTCACAAACTGCTGTAAGGAAGTCAGAAAAGCTCTACGTGCAGACAAACGGGCATGGCTTGAACGCAAAGGCCAAGAAGTGCAGAGCTTTGCGGACAGAGGCAACTTGAAGGAGGTTTTTGGGGCATCACAGCAGATTTGCCGAAACTGGAGTCCCCAGTTGACCAAATTAGTTTCAAGCACTGGCGTCAACTTACGGACGAAAGAGGAACGACTTGAACGCTGGACGGAACATTTTAGTCAACTCCTGAATCCCTCAACATCCAGTTGCAGTACGAGATTGGATCCCGAAGAAGCAGCTGAAAGCTTGTCGATTGACCTGAGCCCAATTCGATTTGAAGAAGTGCTTGAAGTTGTCCGCAGGTTGAAGAATGGCAAGGCAAGTGGACCCGATAACATTTCCTGTGAGATGTTGAAAGCACACAAGGGTATTGTCGAGTGGCTCTGGGACATCATAGATAAGTGTTGGTCGACGGAAGTTCTGCCCAATGACTGGAAGGTAGCAGAAATTGTCCCATTATACCAGAGTAAAGGAAAGAGGTCAGAGTGTTCGAACCACCGAGGGATCTCTCTATTGTCAGTACCAGGCAAAGTGTTCGCTTCCGTTATTCTCATTCGATGCAAAGATTCAGTGGATCGCGTCTTAAGGGAAGAGCAGTGCGGCTTCAGAAAAAGCAGAGGATGCGCCGATCAACTCTTTGCCCTGCGTCAAATAATAGAGAAATCAATGGCGTTTCAATTGGATATTAGCTTTTATTTCATAGACTTTCGAGCGGCATTCGATTCTGTCGATCGTGAGCAGATGTACCAGATAATGAAACACAATGGTCTTCCGCAAAAAGTGATAAACATCATAAGAAACAGCTATGATGGATTCAAGTGTCGAGTCAAAGCCGAAGGTGAGAAAGGACGCTTATTTGATGTCAGAACGAGGCGTTAGGCAGGGTGATGTGTGGTCCCCAATCCAATTCGGCCTTGTCATCAACTACATTTCGGCTAACTCGGTGCATGGAGGATTAGAAATTGGGAGATTGGTGGCTGACTTAGATTTTGCTGATGATGTTGTCCTCGTGGGGGTCTCAGACAGTGAGGTGCAAGAAAACCTACATCGAATCGAGGCCCTTGCGGAAGCCGCTGGTCTGAAGATTAATGTGGCCAAAACAAAGAATATGGGCGTAAAATGCGACAGCCCAAATGTTGTTGCTGTGCCTAGTATCCAACAGAACGTGGAGATACTCACTGGAACACATAAAGGCAAACTAGGACTCCTGGTAGAGACATCTAGCCAGTCACGACTAATCATCAGCACGGAGGTGCTGCTGGGAACGAAAAAGAAAGCGGGCTGGTTCGAAACACAAGATGGCCGGAAGCTAAGATTGAAAAGCTTAGCGGTGGCTAAGCCAGCGTTGGTAGCTTCACAACAACAATCTGCGGTAGCAGATTCAGAGTCGCTAGAAAATGAGAGCTGGTCAGTGGTGGCTGACCAAGAGTCTTTAAGATGTCAGAATTGTCAGCGGCAATTCAGTACAGTTACCGGACGCAAAGTGCACCAAACAAGATTCTGCAAAGCCGGTTTGTCAAAGAATGTCGTCGACAAGTCAAAGTTCGAGCAACTAGAGGCGAGCCTTACCTGTGACAAGTGTGAAAGAAAGTTCAAAACAGTCAATGGCCGAAAAGTTCACCAATCGAGATACTGTGGCAAACCTAAAGCAGTTGCCACACGCGTGTTTTCCTGCAAAGTACAAGATGTTCTCGGAAACGAGTTTGAAAACATAGAAGCGTTCAAGTATCTCGGATCATATGTCAGCCTCAAGCATGGAGACCTGCAGGAAGTCAATTGCAAACTTGCAGAAGGTAGACAACGGTTTGCTAACTTCCAAAATCTCTGGAAGAGCAAGCAGCTCAGCGTGCACCTCAAGTGCAAATTGTACAAAGCACTCGTTTTATCAGCCGTGCTGTACAGCTCAGAGACTTGGACTCTTTCGAAATTAATGGAGAGAAAACTTGAGAGTTTCCACTGTGGTTGTCTTCGGAGAATTCTACGTGTGTCATATCTGGAGAAAGCAACGAACGAAGAAATTATGTCAAGATCACGAATGCCCCAACTATCCACGATGATCATGCTCAAACGGATAAAATGGTACGGACACATCCAGAGAATGGAACCAGGAAGATTAGCCCGCAGTGCCTTCGATTGGGACCCGCCCGATCAATACGTCCATGCTAGACGCGCTACTGGGGGGCAACGGAAAACGTGAATGAGTCAAATCGAAGGAGACTGTGTACGAAACAAAGTATCGTTCACCAGATTGCAGGAGAAAGCAGCAACCGGGTCAAGGAATGCCTTCAACAAGTTCGTCGTACAGCACTTCACAGAATAACCAAACAAATAACTCTTCTTGTTTTGTTTGTATTTGTTGCCAACCGTGCCTTTATTTCATATTTGGAATTAAAGTGTTGAAACAGTAGTAGTAGTAGTAGTAGTAGTAGTAGTAGTAGTAGTAGTAGTAGTAGTAGTAGTAGTAGTAGTAGTAGTAGTAGTAGTAGTAGTAGTAGTAGTAGTAGTAGTAGTAGTAGTAGTAGTAGTAGTAGTAGTAGTAGTAGTAGTAGTAGTAGTAGTAGTAGTAGTAGTAGTAGTAGTAGTAGTAGTAGTAGTAGTAGTAGTAGTAGTAGTAGTAGTAGTAGTAGTAGTAGTAGTAGTAGTAGTAGTAGTAGTAGTAGTAGTAGTAGTAGTAGTAGTAGTAGTAGTAGTAGTAGTAGTAGTAGTAGTAGTAGTAGTAGTAGTAGTAGTAGTAGTAGTAGTAGTAGTAGTAGTAGTAGTAGTAGTAGTAGTAGTAGTAGTAGTAGTAGTAGTAGTAGTAGTAGTAGTAGTAGTAGTAGTAGTAGTAGTAGTAGTAGTAGTAGTAGTAGTAGTAGTAGTAGTAGTAGTAGTAGTAGTAGTAGTAGTAGTAGTAGTAGTAGTAGTAGTAGTAGTAGTAGTAGTAGTAGTAGTAGTAGTAGTAGTAGTAGTAGTAGTAGTAGTAGTAGTAGTAGTAGTAGTAGTAGTAGTAGTAGTAGTAGTAGTAGTAGTAGTAGTAGTAGTAGTAGTAGTAGTAGTAGTAGTAGTAGTAGTAGTAGTAGTAGTAGTAGTAGTAGTAGTAGTAGTAGTAGTAGTAGTAGTAGTAGTAGTAGTAGTAGTAGTAGTAGTAGTAGTAGTAGTAGTAGTAGTAGTAGTAGTAGTAGTAGTAGTAGTAGTAGTAGTAGTAGTAGTAGTAGTAGTAGTAGTAGTAGTAGTAGTAGTAGTAGTAGTAGTAGTAGTAGTAGTAGTAGTAGTAGTAGTAGTAGTAGTAGTAGTAGTAGTAGTAGTAGTAGTAGTAGTAGTAGTAGTAGTAGTAGTAGTAGTAGTAGTAGTAGTAGTAGTAGTAGTAGTAGTAGTAGTAGTAGTAGTAGTAGTAGTAGTAGTAGTAGTAGTAGTAGTAGTAGTAGTAGTAGTAGTAGTAGTAGTAGTAGTAGTAGTAGTAGTAGTAGTAGTAGTAGTAGTAGTAGTAGTAGTAGTAGTAGTAGTAGTAGTAGTAGTAGTAGTAGTAGTAGTAGTAGTAGTAGTAGTAGTAGTAGTAGTAGTAGTAGTAGTAGTAGTAGTAGTAGTAGTAGTAGTAGTAGTAGTAGTAGTAGTAGTAGTAGTAGTAGTAGTAGTAGTAGTAGTAGTAGTAGTAGTAGTAGTAGTAGTAGTAGTAGTAGTAGTAGTAGTAGTAGTAGTAGTAGTAGTAGTAGTAGTAGTAGTAGTAGTAGTAGTAGTAGTAGTAGTAGTAGTAGTAGTAGTAGTAGTAGTAGTAGTAGTAGTAGTAGTAGTAGTAGTAGTAGTAGTAGTAGTAGTAGTAGTAGTAGTAGTAGTAGTAGTAGTAGTAGTAGTAGTAGTAGTAGTAGTAGTAGTAGTAGTAGTAGTAGTAGTAGTAGTAGTAGTAGTAGTAGTAGTAGTAGTAGTAGTAGTAGTAGTAGTAGTAGTAGTAGTAGTAGTAGTAGTAGTAGTAGTAGTAGTAGTAGTAGTAGTAGTAGTAGTAGTAGTAGTAGTAGTAGTAGTAGTAGTAGTAGTAGTAGTAGTAGTAGTAGTAGTAGTAGTAGTAGTAGTAGTAGTAGTAGTAGTAGTAGTAGTAGTAGTAGTAGTAGTAGTAGTAGTAGTAGTAGTAGTAGTAGTAGTAGTAGTAGTAGTAGTAGTAGTAGTAGTAGTAGTAGTAGTAGTAGGAGTAGTAGTAGTAGTAGTAGTAGTAGTAG
>NW_027453602.1:0-35607 GCF_964194025.1 Convolutriloba macropyga | reverse complement strand
CAACCGTCAAGAGATTGGCTTCATTAGTGCAATTTGGTGGCATCTAAGTACATGAGAACCAGATTTCTTCTTTTATGGTTTTGATGGCGACTGTTAGTAGTTGAACGGAATTCGTTTCTAGTTTTTTAACTATCTGACAATTTATGTTATTTTTCAAGAAGAATGCAACACCTCCACCTCTTTTTTTACGATTGCTGGATATAATTGTTTGATAACCATTCAAAGAAAAACAGTTATTGTTATAGCTAGGATTTAACCAAGTCTCAGTAAGGCAAACTACTTCAGGTTTCTGAGACATGCTATTAATGTAAACTTCAAACTCGTCTAGGTTCTTAGATACGGATCGAATGTTTTGAAGAACAAATTGGAACTGTACGGGATTACAGATTCTTTTATATGTCATTGTTGATGTAGAGACACTTTTCGTTATCAATTCCCTGCCATTTCAGTCTGTTTTTTTTTCTTGTATAAAACTATCAACTATTTTGATATAACAGTGCTTAATTGATTTTTTTGATTTGTTGCTTGCGGAAATCACCAGCAACAAATCAAAACATTCTGTTTCATTGCTCTCCTGCGCCCTGTCTTCATGGTTGCGTAAATCACAACCGACAGGCCGCCGCCTGCGGAAATCACAGGCAGAGGGCTGAAACAATTTTTAAAGATTTTTAGTTGAAATTGAGGATATCTTATACATGTATAAGTTGAATTTATGAAATTTAAAAAAAAATAAAAAAAAATAAAAAAACTTAAGAAATGAGCAAAAAAGGTTTAAAAAAACATGATCAAAACGTTACGCACCTAAACCTGACGATAAGTTTCTACCCTAAATCTTGAGTTGTGCTCATATTATACACATTAAAGAAACCAAACAAAAATAATTGAGTTATGTTTTAGCTTTTTATTACAGTTACTGAGTTTGTGAGATGCCGTTTGTTCTATTCCTTTTGGATATTCAGTCGTTTGTTTGCAGGTGAGTTGATAACATCGTCAGTAGAAGATATTTCGAAATGTTTTTTTCGTTTTATAGCATTGATTGAGTCCAAATCTTCTATCTCGTTAATTTTTACGAATTTTGCCTTTTCTCTACCATTTTCGACTAAAACCGAGACTGCACAGTTGTGTGTTGCAAATCATTTTTCACCAAGCAAATGGTCCGTGGTTGCCATCACTGTACAATCTTTGAAAATTAGCTGCAAGGAAATATTGTTGCATGCAGGCTACAAATAACCTAGGTCCACGAGAAATCGATTTTACTCCAAGTGCTATCTTTTGGCAGTTTTTGATAGAAATGATGCAATATCTAGTTACTGCAATCCGTTAAATTATTTATTTTTCGCCAATTTTTCAATATGCAGAAAAAACATTTTGTCTTTGAAGCAAATGAAGAGCTGCTTCATATCTGAAGTTTCTGAACTAAAAAAAACTCCTCTGTGTATTCAAACACTTTGAGCTGATCTTTTTGAATTGTCGACATAAGATCAAGCTTTACATTTTTCTTTAAATTGATCTCCAAATTTTCAGCAACTTTTTTGTTCTAATTCTTTTTTTTGTCTATGTTTATGTACCGCCAAAATTCAGCTACCGTATTGCCGTTTGTTGTTTAAAAATGAAGCAAAAAATATCAGATTGTTTTTGCTTCCACAAAATGTTCCAAATTGAAAAGGCACTTTTCTGTCAGTTTTATTCTAAATTAATGCAAAATTAAGTGTAAAAAACCAAGTACTTTTTTGCCTAATAATTTTATCAAAATTGATTAATGCAAGATGACTGGAGAATATCCATGGCATCCGTAGAATGAAAAAAAAACAAAAATTGAGGTTTCCAACTGCCTAAAATTTCATCAGTTGTTTCGGTTTTAACTGAGAGCACATTATTTAGCGCTAGACTAACAAAATAATGGACTTAACATAGGCAGAATTGAATCTTGAGTCAAATTTTCTCAAGAAAATTTGTTCTCTGTCATTTTTTCCACACAATAACTGAAACTGTCAGATGTGTGCTTTTTTTATCCCAAAAAAACTCCAGATCAACCCAATTTTCCTTCTTTAAAAGTTTTCTCTGGTTTCTTTTCTATAGTTTAGTTTTTTTGTCTGAATTAAAACAGTTTGGCATTTATTTTTATTGTTTTCAGAATTATTTACTGCTATCAATAAGTAGTGAAGATGAGGTGCAGTGGTCACTTATTGTCTCTTTTGTTTCCAGTTAAGGGTTTCCTTAGTGCTTGAATGGGTTCACTTTTTAATTTTGCGTTTCAATTGGTAAGTTGAATCAATTCTTTTTCGCTACCTTCTTTTACGCCCCCAGGTGCACGTGCTTTTTTACATTTTGAATTGCTATACGGCAACACATAATTTGTAACTGGGAGGCATAAAAAAACTTTGGAGGGACTGAATAGATCCGGTAAATTTTATTATTATTAAAACTAGGTGCTAAGAGTTTGCTTTTCCTTCTACGCAGTTGGCCTTAAATATGCATTCCGACATCTTTGTGAAATTGCTTGAACAATAAACAAATATTAAAGACACGATAGTTGGAAACTAACGACGAAAGTTTTCATTTAGCTTTGAGCAGTCAACAAAAAAAAGGTCGAGTTGATAAACTGCAATTAACATAAGATACCACACTGTATTTGGCATCGCATTAATTTTCAAGGCTTTGTGGGATATTTTATCTTTAAATTTTTAAATTTTTAAGCAATTGCATTATATTGATCTCCGCTTGCTGATCTCTTAAAGAGCTATATATATATATATATATATATATATATATATATATATATATATATATATATATATATATATTATATATATATATATAATATATATATTATATATATATATATATATATATCTTCCATTTCTGAACCAGTTTTCTAGTCGTCAAAAATTAATAGCGCTAGCAAGACTAGACTGAATTTTTCAGGCTTTAACTTAAAAATTATCTAAATTGATGCAATTAAATAAAAGATTGCTCATTGTAGAGCAGTTTCAGTTTTCGATAAAGAAGAAAATATGAACCAGTGACTCTCCAACCCTTTTGAGTATAATTCAAAAGCTATTTGAGGAAATTTATCGACGAATAAGTATTCTTCAGAACTAATTGAGAGATAAGCACGTCCTAAAAGAACATACTTCGGCTCAGTTCAAGAACAGCACGCAAAACAATTTTTAAAAAGTTTGCGCTCAATTTTGTTCTGATTTCATCTGAAACAACTAAGCCGTATTAGATGTTCTCCCTAGTAAGTGAGTAGTCAAATTTTATAAAGCATAGATTATTTATGCAAAAACAGCTTGTGTTTTTTAAACAACTGTATACGCTTGGAAACAAAAACATTGATATTTATCCTGGTACCTTTACTTGTGTTTTTTTTTGCTTGAGTTAACTTAATCTTAAGGCTTAATTACGTGGTGAATTTAGTTTACGATTGGTTTCCTTGATTTGACTTGTCGAAGGAAAAAATAAAATAATTTTGGCTCTTTTTATTCAATTAATAATTTTTTAAACATCTATTTCTCAATGAAAGTACTTACACGAAACGCTTGATTTGTTTCAAGTTCTATTTGTTTTATATTTTTTGCATTCTTTTTATTGCCTTACAATTGTTTGTTTACAATTGACTTATGCGTTTGAAAAATTGCCATTCCTTTTTTTAACTTAATTAAGCAACAATTCGAGTGAAAGTGAGAGCTTATTAACAGTATTGATTGAGATTATCGCTTTAAAAAAACAGCACTCTTTCCTGGCTTCTTTTTTAACCTTTTCGTTTTCCTTCATTTAACATAGCACAGAATGAATTCGTCTCTTTGAGGACATACTTTTGAAAACATTGTGAACAAAGGTAAATGTGATAGATATTTCGTATGCTTTGAGTTTGCATAAAGATAAAGAAAGTTATGTTAAACAACACCCACTTTGCATAGTTTATTTCGACATAATTTATATTGAGCAGATTTTAGCATATTGTTTTTATTTAAAATATCCATAATAACGATTTTTGAAATTTCGTTCATAGAACAATATTTCTATGAAATTTTTGAAAAGTTCATAGAACTTGGCTTAAAAAATCTCAATCCCTCCTAACAAACATGCTGCAGCCCAAAGTTAACAGATAATTTGTTTTAATTAAATTAATTAGTTATGTAAAAATTTATACGAAAAATCTGTTCAACTTTCATCTTAAATCTGCTAAAATTATGTATATATTTTTATGCTCAGTAAGTTTCCCCAGATTTCCCGAGTAGAATGTTTTTAGAATCCGAGACTGAACGGCAAGTCAATATCAATACTGGGCACGTCAAATTGCAAGTCTTATATCAGTACTGATTCAGAGCTATGACCATGTCACTTTTTACACTTGTCAGTATAAATGCAAGTCTTGGCCAAGACGTGCAAGTATAAATGCAAGCATCACGATGCAGAGGTATACCCAAATCACACGGGCAGATATGCCCTATATGTGTATCTCGTGTTCGTTTTTACTATGTAAATACATTGATAGTGGTTAATGATTGAGGAAAATAGCTACTTTAGCAGAAACCGGCAAAATGGAAGGGAATATCGTATCCCGTGTTCGCGAAACAGTCCTAATTTTAGCCGCGAAATACAAGTACAAACTTAATAACCTTTTTTCCCGCGAGTTGTATCAAGCATCCGCTCATGTTACGTATCGATTTTTTGCACGCAATGTAGCTCGATTTCGCATATAATCCGCAATTAAGCCTAATTTAATGCGCTTTGAGCATAGAAGTGATTATTAAAGCTTTATTACTACTCTTGTTAAAAGGATCCATTAAATGAGCTGGCGCGTTTATTACCAGTTTGTGAATAAAAATGAGAAATTATCTAATTGTTGATTATACTGGGAAGTATGTACCTTCTAAGCTGAAGATTTTGCAACGCAAAGAAAGTAGTGTATCGAATCTTTTACCTTAATTCAAAAACAATAAAAGCTGCTTTCAATACGGAAGACACCATTTTCGGTTTTGACATTTGATCAGTGACCATTAACAAGGTAAGATTGCACAAAGGTAAATATCGGTAAAAAATCAACTATGAATTGATTACCGCTTTTTTCTCTTGCTAAATTTGATTGAATGAGTGCCTTTCAATTGAAATTGTTCGATTTTGATGAATTCTTTCCAATGAAGTTGTTAAAAACAGTACTTAATTTTTTTGCGTCTAATTACGGGTTTTTAGTTGTCAGGAACAATCCATCGAATTTTCACCGGAAAATCCCTCAATTTTGCGTCTGTTGTAGTGCGTCCTTTTACAGATTCATAGAGTACTATTACCTTATCAACAAACCATTTTATGTTGGGTTTAGTTTTCTCACAAATACGAAAGCACCGCAAGTTGTGAAAACCCCTTTTCCATGTGAACCGGTCCTTAAGCGTTTGAAAAATGAGGCAATGTCGTGTCATTTAACGGAAACCGAAAGACATGATTGTGAGTTATTCTCACTTTTAAAGCGTCCCTTTATAGGCTTGTAGGTGCGGGTGGTTGAGTAGGTGGGAGAGGGAGACGATTAAACACAAGGGCCATAAAAAACAAGGTACCCCTGCAGACGCCCTCTTACATTACTGCCAAAATTCGCCTCAAATTTGATCTTTAAGAAAGTAAAGGCAAAACGACAATTTCGTTTTTGGGTCTAGTTACAAGGTTACGGGCCTTTTTAATTTTTTCTGAAAAATCCTCCATTTTGTTCTCTCTTTCTCTCTCTTTCTCTAAAATGATTTTCCGCTATTTTTAATATTAGTTTAGACACACTGCATCCGTGTCAAAAGTGAAAAATTCCTCCGGTGAAGTTGGAATTTGTCGAACTTTGTTTTTTTCCCGAAAAATCCCTCCATTTTGATCGCGCTCTCTCTCTTCATCTAAAACTATTTTCCTCTGAAGAATTTACCGAGCTATATTTACTATTAGTTTAGACACACTTCATCCGTGTGAAAAATGAAAAATTCCTCCGTTGAGGTTGGAGTTTGTCGAATTTTATTTTTTTTTCACAAAACCCCTCCATTCTGCGCGCACTCTCTCTCTCTCCTTCCCTCCCTCCACATCTCTCTCACTCCCTATCTCTCTCTCTCTCCTTTCTATAAATAAATTACGCGAATAATAAATTCATATACACACAATCTGTGGCAGTTTATAACATTAAGACATTAAGCCATTAAGCAATATTGGTAATTTTTTGATACAAAATTACTGATTACAGAATTGTCATTCCATGTCAATAGAGTCATTGAAATTGGATTGGATTTGTGTGACCATTTGATGATATGCTTGGCAAGCAAGTGACCAGATGACCAGAGGCTGAAACAGTCCGGGGAATTACTTTGTCTTTAAAGTTGTTATTTAAATCAATTTAAAGCGTTATAAGCTTCAATAAAATCTTCATTGTTTATTACAAAGTATTAAACCACTTTTGCATGCGCGCATTTAATTAGGCTTGATTGCGGATTAGAGATGCTTTTAATGCAAATAATAGATACCTAAATTGAGCGGAAACGTTCTACAAGACTTGTAACCTACTTTTTGTTCCGAATGTACTTTTACAAAGTATTTGAACCACTTTTGCATTCTCAAAATGCGCGCATTTAATTAGGCTCAATTGCGGATTAGAGAAACGTTGAATGCGAATAATAGATACTTAAATTGAGCGGAAACGTACTACAAGATATGTTACCTACTTTTTGCACCGAATTTTCTTTTATTTTGCAAAATTTGCGGAACCTCTTTTGCGAAAAGTAAGATACAAAGGATGTCATGTAATTTCGTTTATTGTATGTAACTAATTTTCGAGCCAATTTTACCAAGGCGGAAATTTTGGGGTATACCTCTGCATCGTAATGAGTCTTGAACAAGACTTGCAATTCTAAATGCAAGTCCTGGCCAAGACTTGGCACGTCTAAAAAACGTCAAAACTGGCCAAAAAACGTCAGAAATGGCCGAAAACCATCAAAAATAATTCCGAAAAACGTCAAAAATGGCCAAAAAACGGCAAAGGGCCAAAAAAAATTCTGAAATAGCCGAAAAAAAATTACAAAAAAGGCCTTAAAAACGTCAAAAATAGGTCCAATAAACGTCAAAAAAGATGTAAGTCGTCCGAAAAAAAGCCGGAAAATTGTCAAAAAAAGTCGGAAAACAGTCAGAAAAAGACGGGAAATCCTCCAAAAATAGCGCAACAATCGTTCAAAAAGTCAACGGGACCTCAAAAAAACTACAACCAAATATGGCCCCAGGTCGCCCTGTGTCGCCTTCCCGGGTCGTCCTGGCTCACTTGCTATCATCTGTTATCAGTTGTCAGGCGCCCTGAGAAAGAACATAAAAATAATTGACAAAATCGTGGCACGTTGCAAAATTTGTTGGAATTCGAATTTTTCACTCGAAATTTTTTGAAAAGTTGTTTTTGACTTGGGAATCAACTTGCAAGTGTAATTCAAGTCTTGTAATTATCACTACTGATATGTGCTTGTAGACTTCAATTTAGACTGGCCCAGTACTGATATTGACTTTCAGTTCAGTCCGGGATTTCAAAAGCAAACGATTGTTGATCAATTATCCAAGCAAATCATCCATTGTCTTGTTTTGTTTTGTTTTCTCTTTTTGTATCTCAGCATCATTTTGTTTGAGCCGCGGGAACTAAAAATTTGAAAAGGGCTCAGGTCTAGACCTCGACTTATAAAAACACTTTAAGAATATTATGGGGGAGGCAATATTGAATAAAATTACACGGTCGAGTTTCCTATTTAAGACTGAGCTAAAGTCTTTTCAAGGCGCAGTGTAGTGAGCACAGTGCGTCGTAAGAAAAAGACGACCCGATGTTTGAACCTTTTAAGTAACTATTAACTATTTTTGTATGAAGTTAGAATTGACTAAGCTCAAGATGACGCACAACCTTATTATCTAACACAGATATTTTGTTGATTTTAGTCTCACTCAGTGCTAACTAATTGCAGTAATCTCTCAACACCGCAGGGAAAATTAATCATCATAAAATTTGAGACAAGGAAAACCCTTTTGTACTAGTTGTTCATTAGTCATAGTAATAAACTCACTTTCAATTATCGTAACGAGTACAGTCATAGGCACGTGATGTGGTGAAAAAGGGCGAAGTAACACGAGCAACCCCACAGCACTTATCTAACGCATTCCCAGAAAAGGGCTTTTTTCATATCATGCAGCAGAATATTCCAGAAATAGACTGATATGAGCAGTAAATAAAGGCTTACTGTGTCTTGTGTTTTGAATATTCTTGAGCAGTAAAATATTGCTGTGCTTTTTATTGAAAGTTTTTTTCAGAAAGTCAATTATTTGCTACAGTGATCTGTAACCCCAATTTATTTGAGCTGAAAACTAAATGTTACAAACCCCAGCTTCTGGCATTTCAACTCGTTAGTACAAAAAACCAGCCTGACATCAGTAATAGCTTATATAGTTTTGCATAAAAAGGTGTTAGACAAATAATTTTTTCTTGGCTTTGTTTCATATGTCGGATTGAACTCGTATACGTATAGAGATCCCTTAAAATGTCATCTCTAGCAATCCAGTCCATTTTAATACTGACAAAATATAATATTAGCAAATAGTTATGAATTGAATTATGATGCAACTGTAAAAACAGAGCTGATAGACTGCTACAAAAGCCAACAGTAAAAACAAAGTACCCGGACAGATCCCAAACTGGTGAAACAAACTTGGCACTGTAAAGTTTTCCTCGTCACAGCTGATGTGGAGAGCAGCTGTTACATTGGTCCGCCGACCTGGACAGTGGAAAACAAACTGCTGTCCAGATTAATTAGAGAAATACAAAACTACCTTCCCAACGAGGTTATATATAAAGAGTCAAGCTGCTGCCTAAACTACGAAACAAAGTAACTCGTTCAAGGGTTCACAGCATCCTGAATAAACAGATTAAGACCTGCTCTGAGCAGCTGCGACAAAAAACACAAGAGGACTACGATATTAAAGAGAACAAATTTAGGTCCCGCAAGCTCAAAGCAGTCTATCAACAGCTTCTTCATCTGCGTAAAAACCATTTGTTGACCATAATTCCACGGCAGAAAACAAAGTCAAACCATCAGAGTAGTTCAGTTCCACAGATCAATGAAGAAGAATTGCTTGCTGATAATTCACAGCCAGCAGAACAAAGTCAGTGTCTCTGAGTGGTGAATGGTAACGAAAACAAAGACAAAGGATCAAAAACCACAAGCAGAATGTTAAAGAAAACTGAGAAACTGTGCATTGGAGAAATTTTGGGGTATACTTCTGCATCGTAATGAGTCTTGAACAAGACTTGCAATTCTAAATGCAAGTCCTGCCCAAGACTTGGCACGTCTAAAAAACGTCAAAAACTGGCCAAAAAAACGTCAGAAATGGCCGAAAACCATCAAAAATAAGTCCGAAAAACGTCAAAAATGGCGAAAAAAAACGGCAAAAGGCCAAAAAAAACTTCGGAAATAGCCGAAAAAATTACAAAAAAGGCCTTAAAAACGTCAAAAATAGGTCCAATAAACGTAAAAAAAGATGTAAGTCGTCCGAAAAAAAAGCCGGAAAATTGTCAAAAAAAGTCGGAAAACAGTCAGAAAAAGACGGGAAATCCTCCAAAAATAGCGCAACAATCGTTCAAAAAGTCAACGGGACCTCAAGAAAACTACAACCAAATATGGCCCCAGGTCGCCCTGTGTTGCCTTCCCGGGTCGTCCTGGCTCACTTGCTATCATCTGTTATCAGTTGTTAGGCGCCCTGAGAAAGAACATAAAAATAATTGACAAAATCGTGGCACGTTGCAAAATTTGTTGGAATTCGAATTTTTCACTCGAAATTTTTTGAAAAGTTGTTTTTGACTTGGGAATCAACTTGCAAGTGTAATTCAAGTCTTGTAATTATCACTACTGATATGTGCTTGTAGACTTCAATTTAGACTGGCCCAGTACTGATATTGACTTTCAGTTCAGTCCGGGATTTCAAAAGCAAACGATTGTTGATCAATTGTCCAAGCAAATCATCCATTGTCTTGTTTTGTTTTGTTTTCCCTTTTTGTATCTCACCATCATTTTGTTTGAGCCGCGGGAACTAAAAGTTTGAAAAGGGTTCAATTCTAGACCTCGACTTATAAAAACACTTTAAAAAAATTATGGGGGAGGCAATATTGATAAAATTACACGGTCGAGTTTCCTATTTAAGATTGAGCTAAAGTCTTTTCAAGGCGCAGTGTAGTGAACACAGTGCGTCGTAAGAAAAAGACGACCCGATGTTTGAATCTTTTAAGTAACTATTAACTATTTTTGTTTCAAGTTAGAATTGACTAAGCTCAAGATGACGCACAACCTTATTATCTAACACAGATATTTTGTTGATTTTAATCTCACTCAGTGCTAACTAATTGCAGTAATCGCTCAACACCGCAGGGAAAATTAATCATCATAAAATTTAAGACAAGGAAAACTCTTTTGTACTAGTTGTTCATTAGTCATATTAATAAACTCTTTTTCAATTATCGTAACAAGTACAGTCATAGGCATGTGATGTGGTGAAAAAGGGGCGAAGTAACACGAGCAACCCCACAGCACTTATCTAACGCATTCCCAGAAAAGGGCTTTTTTCGTATCACGCAGCAGAATATTCCAGAAATAGACTGACTTGAGCAGTAAATAAAGACTTACTGTGTCTTGTGTTTTGAATATTCTTGAGCAGTAAAATATTGCTGTGTTTTTTTGAAAGTTATTTTCAGAAAGTCAATTATTTGCTACAGTGATCTGTAACCCCAATTTATTTGAGCTGAAAACTAAATGTTACAAACCCCAGCTTCTGGCGTTTCAACTCGTTAGTACAAAAAACCAGCCTAACATCAGTAAAAGCTTATATAGTTTTGCATAAAAAGGTGTTAGACAAATAATTTTTTCTTGGCTTTGTTTCATATCTCGGATTGAACTCGTATACGTATAGAGATCCCGTAAAATGTCATCTCTAGCAATCCAGTCCATTTTAATACTGACAAAATCTAATATTAGCAAATAGTCATGAATTGAATTATGATGCAACTGTAAAAACAGAGCTGATAGACTGCTACAAAAGCCAACAGTAAAAACAAAGTACCCGGACAGATCCCAAACTGGTGAAACAAACTTGGCACTGTAAAGTTTTCCTCGTCTGTGGAGAGCAGCTGTTACATTGGACCGCCGACCTGGACAGTGGAAAACAAACTGCTGTCCAGATTAATTAGAGAAATACAAAACTACCTTCCCAACGAGGTTATATATAAAGAGTCAAGCTGCTGCCTAAACTACGAAACAAAGTAACTCGTTCAAGGGTTCACAGCATCCTGAATAAACAGATTAAGACCTGCTCTGAGCAGCTGCGACAAAAAACACAAGAGGACTACGATATTAAAGAGAACAAATTTAGGTCCCGCAAGCTCAAAGCAGTCTATCAACAGCTTCTTCACCTGCGTAAAAACCATTTGGTGACCATACTTCCACGGCAGAAAACAAAGTCAAACCATCAGAGTAGTTCAGTTCCACAGATCAATGAGGAAGAATTCTTGCTGATAATTCACAGCCAGCAGAACAAAGTCAGTGTCTCTGAGTGGTGAATGGTAACGAAAACAAAGACAAAGGATCAAAAACCACAAGCAAAATGTTAAGGAAAGCTGAGAAACTGTGCATTGGAGAAGTACTTTTCGTCCAAAATTTGATTGAAGAAAATGGAAATTGAAATGAAAAAAGGAGCTTGAGATACAGATATAACTTTTCGAAGAAAACGATGCACTAAAACTACATTACCGAAAAGAATCCCTTGACAAAAAGAGTTTAGACAACGACGACGATGCTGCTCGGATTAAACGCAGTCGATCCCCAGTCAAATAGAATGAGACCAGAAACAGATATGTGTCCCCAAGGCGTGACAGATCAGATAATCCTGGAAAAACGTACAACGATAATTGCAACCCTTCAGAAAATGAACCAGAAAACACATATCTAAGAGTGGCATTTGATGGCGATTGTTCGCGCAAGCCACGATCTTAACGTAGAGAGCATTACGAGTTAACCCAGGTTCAAGAAAACTTTGCGTACGTTAAACCCAGTAGCACCAGTAAACTACCAAAACTTAAAGTGAGTTTTTTCGGTGGTCAGCCAATTAAACGGCCGGAGTGGTCAACTATCATTGTTGCTACCGTGCAGCTACGTACTATTTCTGTTTCAAAAATGAGTCACTTCGGAACTCTTTGAAGTGGCAGAGCCAAGTCAGCGATATTTGGTATGGTTATTCGGGGTTGTTCTACACTCAAGCTTGGCCACTATTAGCACGACGGAAATTCGGCCGTCCGCATTTGATTTTCAACGCTCAACTTGAGAAGATACGTAAACAATAGCCTAAAAAAGCAAACTATTCACACGCCTTATGTAAGTAATCAATAACAATAAGCAATGTCATTAACGTTTTAAAAGGGTGATTTACAATCAAGCGCAACACTTCACCTTGCGATGGAAAAGTTCCCCAAAGTATCAAAGAAAAATATTATTTTTATGTTGATTGTTGCCTGGAAGATAGGCTTGGTCTGGTTCTTGAAAATTGATTAGGAAGAATGGCATTCGCGTACTGAAATGGCCTTGAATTTTCTATTAGTTTTCAGCAGTTCCAATCAGAATAAAAATTTGGCTGAGTCAAAAACTTTCATAGTTGAAGTTTTCAAAAAATGTTGATACTCTTGCTTCAGTTTAAATTTATTCGCAGTTTTATTCTCGAGTATCTTTCAAAGTGGAAATTTGTTGTCAAGTTAGTACATATCTACTTTTGCAGCCGTCGTCTTAAAAGCAATGCCGACTATGCCAGAAACATCTTCTTCAATTTAATAAGCAATTTTCAAAACTTTTATTTAATTAATAAAGAAACAAATAGAAATTTTTTTTTGAAATTTGGACTTTCCAAAATTGAACAGCTACATTAATAAACATTTCTGCAAATGGATCTACAATAAGTATTAAAGAGCTGCCATTGCTCTTCTGAAAAAATACAAAACTTGCCTTGTCCTCTAAAATAGAAAATAGCAGACAAAACTATATTACGAGGAAAGGATAAAATAGATGTCTTATTTGGTCAAAGATTTAACTCTTTTCTCTTAGTGATTCAAAATTATTTCCCGTATTTTTCACTATAAACTAGTTATGAAGAAAACACATTAGTTTTTGGTTTAACCCTACATTTTTGCATATTTTGGTCGGAAAAAATTTCAGAATTTAAACAAAGAAAGTGTATTCGTTGAATTTTTTTGAATTTAGTAGTTTTTGAAATAAAAAGTCAAGTAATTTTCCTCGAGGCCTCATTAACCAAGGGAACAAATTGAACGTCTAAATTTGGCTTGCATGTGCTCTTTTTATCAAAGTGCAGATTAGAGCAGGTAAACAAGACTTTGGGGAGGAAAATAATTAAAACGTCCCTTGTTAAAACAGCTCAAATCTATTTTAAAAAAGGTTAGAAAATTCGTGCAATGAGGAAAAATTACATCCATTGCTCGAACCGACAACCGAACTGCATTTCCAAATCAACTTGATTCATAGTGGATACTTCCAGAACCGATACTTGAGTATACAGTTGAATTCCAGCTTTCGCTGAAAACCGCTAATTGGGTGCTACATTTTGTGACAAAAGCTAAATTTCTAAAAAGTAAGATTACTTTTTCAGAGCAATCTGATCAATGGTGCACGCCTGTAAATTATTTTCCTTCGGCTATGTTTTAGCTATTTACTAGCCCTATTTGAACGAAAATTGTTCACTTGTTGATTTTTCTAAATAAAATATAACAATTGAAAAAATTCAGCAGAACAGCGAGTGATTGCACTTGATTCAGCCGGATAGTGGCTGCCAAAAAAATCTATTCTGCAGTTTATAAATTTCACGTTGGCATTGTTAAGAGCAGTGATCAAAACACAAACGGACGAAGTCAGCTAGAAACTGCCATTTGAGATCAGATTTTGTCAAAAAAATATTACAATTTTGAAAATTTTCTTTAGAACGGCAATATCAGATCAATATGCTAGATAGCGGAAGCCTCAACAGTTTTATGATTTTTGTCTAATCAGTTGGAGTGCGGTTTAGATGAGAAACATGGACAAAATCGTGATTCGGCGTCAATTTTAATAAAAACAGAATTCCGGAAACTTTTAAAAAGATTTTTGTAGCAAGATTTCTTAATTAATGATTCAGTAAGCTTCGTTCAGCTCTGAAATTTATTGTCAACAAAATAGCAATGAGCAATTAAGTCATATATTAATAAATTGAACACATTTTCTCAAAATATTTTCTTAAAGGGAAAGAAAATGTAAGAAAAATCAGTCAACTGTTCTCAAAATTTTAAGCTTCTATAATTCCTCGAAAAACATAAATGTGGTGGTTTAAAGTGGCGAAACTTGTGAATTTTTAAGAAATTACAGAAGTTCACAGCGCTCACCAGCTGTATGTGAAATAGTTGACCGTTTCCTGAGAGCATTATCAGCGTGCTGCTTTGTGGTCTTCATTGAAAACTGTAAGTAGTAATTGCAGGGCTGGGTTGCATTTAGTTGACAATACGATATGCGAGCTCAAGGATGAAGGTTGGAGACTCAGTTCGAGCAGTGAATGCAATTTTTGTTCGTTGTGTGAATTACATACATTCTGAGGATTCTACTTAAAATTATGTAAGAACTGTATAGTAAAAAAAACTGTTAGAAATGGAATTTTTTTCCCATTGATCTTGCATCTTTTTTCGAATTTTTATTAGTCTGTGAAGCATTTTGAATTAGTAATTTTTTAATTAGTCATTGATAACTTATCAATAGTCAATTGGTGTTTCGCATGCTACATATGCAACAATGTCAAACAACTGCAACAAGCAATCGAAAAAGAGCTTATTAAATTTGATGGGATGAGAAGAACGAAGAAAACACATTAAAGTTAGTTACCCTAAACTAAGTAGATGCTCAATCACTTTAACGTTGAAAAAACTATGCAACTGCTTGTTAACATTGGAATCTACTTTTTTCAAAAGTTTAAGAAAAATGAAAAAAAAACAAGCTAAAATTTTTGCAAAAAATTCCCTTAAAAACTTTGTTATTGGTTCTTTAGATATAAAAAACTATATTATTGGCTGATTGGAGCCATCAATATCTTTAAGCTGTATACTGCCGTTTAATTCCAAAGAATTGTGTTTTGGTTCTATTTGAAGTTTTTTTAGACACATAGTAAGTCGTTTTCTCTGCATTATACTACTAAACTGTGTTTGTTTATCTTCCTCATAAAGGCGCCTGAAAATGATCCATAGGGGTCAATGGTGTCCTTTCGGAGCGCACGTGACATTTGAAAATAAATAAATTATGTAAATGCTCATTTGTATTATGCGTAATCCGTAAACAATTTTTTATTATTATTTATTATTTTTAATATCTGTCAAGTCTTTGCAGAGCGGGTTTTTCATGTCGGCTTGTAAAAACTTTTCGGCATCATTAAATTTGTTTTTATTGGAATTGCGATGCTCATCATCTAATAATGCAACTTTTAGAAGAAAAAATTATTGGCGCTGTTTCAGCTGATTTAACAACAATTTGGTAAACCTTGGAAAACAGAGTGGCCAGTGATCACGTGACCTGCTAATCCAACTCAATTTGGACACTAATACCCAATATTAAGTGACGTTTATCCAATTGAATTCACAGCCGATACCTTCCAAAAGGTCTACAAAGAGTAAATTATACAACCTCGCCACTGCAGACGTTGAGTTTTAGCAAACCCAGTTCTTATCAGAGGAAGATAGGAATTAGTTTTCATATCAGTTGCTGCAGGAGATTGATTGTTCAGCCCACAACAATGATTTGTTCAAACATTGTGAATTCTGCTGCTGTGATTCTCCTGATCGCGTCATCTCTTCTCAACTCCGTACACTCACACCCTCACACACGTGTTGTAAGTACAATACCAATATTGTCTACTATACCACAATTTAATCCAAATACTATACTTTTTAACGACTCGGGCTGTAGTGCCCCATATTTAGACCTCGACTTATGAAGAGAACATCTTCAACCAAAAAGTGGAATGGAAAGACTTTGTTCCACCCAAATAATCATTGAAATGACTTTTGCTCGTCTTTAGCAAACAGCATGAGTTTAGTTTAACCGAAATTATTCACGATGGACTAACATGCAAAATCGTAGTACTCCAATAGATTGTACTAATTGTACTCCAACAGATTAATTTCCATCCCCTTAGAAAATCCTGGTCTTGCAGAGACTAGTTTAGATAAATTTAAACAGCTGCATCAATTCATTATAGGCTGAAAAAACTTTTTGAAACAAATTTTCAAAGCGCTCATTTTTTGGTTGACAGATCAAATAAATTCAAAGTTTTTCCAGAGCTAGAGATTTTTTTAAAGAAAAAATTTAAAATTAAAAAAAAAACAGGTTCTCTGAGATGAAAAGACGAATTTTATCATTGATTCTGTCATAAGACGCTCTGATTTCTGATTTCAGGGGTTCTTCTAATCACTAGAGCAAAGACTAGGAATTATATAGAACTTATACTGGAAAAATTATACTTTAAAAAAATTTTTAAAACAGATTTTTCCTCGCAAATTATCACTTTCATTTTTTGGAGAGTGTTATCATTTAAAATTTTGGAATAAGTGGCTTTTTAGCATTTTTTCAACATAAATTTATATTTTGGAGTGAAACGACTTTTTTCTTGATCGAGAACATTTGATTGATCGAACTTTTAAACAAAAAGGTGCTGTCTCGCAAAAGGTTGTAATTTTTAAAAAGGAAAATTAATTTAGCTGTTAAATTTATGTTGCTATTAGGATTCTAGAAACAATTAATCGAAAACTGCTTTCTGAATAATACAGAAAAAAATAATCGGAGAATGGATTTTGTCTAGAAGGCAAACCCTTACAATTTAAATTATTAATAAAATGAACATAGAAAAAATTAAAAAATAAACTACAAACATATTTGTCCTAGGAAAAAACCACGCTTCTTTTTTGTTTTACAGAAGGATATCATTTAACCTTTCAGGTATATAATTTTATTATTTCTCCAAACAACTGTTCTGAACCAATGTATTCCTGATCAAGGCTCCTTTTGGAATTTGTTTGGTTTTTAATTGTTTTCTTATATTTTATGTTGACAAAAATTAATTATTAATAAAATAGGAGTTGGTACTAGCTTTTGCAACTAAAACACAATAAAAAACATTTTCCACAAAAAAGTGATGTCTCCAATTCAGATGTGTCCTTGTGGCAAACATCTAAATAATTCATATGGGGAGTATATCAATATCTTTATAGAAACGTTTGCTAAATCATGCCAAAACGAGAATAATGGAATTGATGAGGAACTATTGTATCATTTTTGACCATTGCTCTCGAATGTCACTAAACTTTTTTGTCAGGTGAATATATTGAAATTAATATTGGAATAGTCCTTCATCAATAGTCCCTCATCAAAAAATTCATTTTCAAAAAGCCATCAAATTGCCGATAAAGTTCTTATTCAATTCCAATTTGAGAAACTTTGCTTCCATAGAAAAATTAATTTGAGAAAATAATTACAAACTAGGTGTGTCAACCCAGCAAAAATCTACGCCACCCCTGCACGTCAAATATTGAACTTCATTGAACCAATTTGATGAAGTTTTACGTCTGCCAAATTGTTGTCGACCGTTAAAGTTCTTGCTGCTAATTTACAATCTTTCTGACAAAATTTATTCTGTACTTTAAGTTGAGAAATTTAAGCTGATAAATTTAAAGAAAAGTGTAATTCAATAAACATTCAGTTTTTGATCAAAAGCAATTTTCATAATAAATCCACCGCAGACGCATTTGGTTCCATAATCGGTGTCATAAGGATTGAAAAAAATCAAATTTTCACGTAAATAATTACTACAACTCCTCAGGGCGTAGTTTGCAACTGAAAAATGCAACTGTTTGAACAAATGAATGCTTTTAAAAAAATGCAAGCTTGATGTCTTTAAACAATGTGGTTTCTTCGCTTAAGCGCTGGATTACTTCAATTTCTAAAATTGTTATCTGGTTCTTACATAAATAATATTTGTCGTTCGACTTAATCAGTTTTGTAAAATTTTCTGCTTGTTTCTTAAATTATTGGATATTTTTGACGCCACCCTCTAATTACGGAAATTTGGTAAAGACCTTTGATAACTTCTCGGAAGTATTTTATTTTCCTAGTTGAGGCAGCGTCACTATTAAAAAATTTTTTTTGGATGATTTTGTTAACGCAAAATTTCTTTTGCGTGCAGAGCAAAAGAGCCTGCTACAACACACCCTACTACTGCTTCATGATGCAATATGCAAACAATGACAACCAGGGAGGGGGAGGTGGTCTCATTAAGAAAATGGACAAACCATCTTCATCTGTCATTGAGAGTGAACCCTGGATCTACAAAGAGGGGGAGGAGCAAGCAGAGGATAACTTTCAGCAGAAGAAACGAGGATGGAGGGAACCTGGATTTGAGATTGCAGAGAGTGATTGAAGATAATTGTAATAAATCAATCTTAATACAAATATGGTAATTTTTTACTAATGAAATATCATAATCAAAGTGTGTTATTTACAGCTAAATTACGAATTAATGCCAAATTGTTTAATTAAATCTTGAAAGCGGAAAAAGTCATTTTATGAGATTTATTTATTTTTTGTAATTATAAGTTTAAATGTTGATCAAGAATAGGTTGAATTGAAAAGCGTTTATTTTAAAAAAACATACACTATGGTACCACGAAGTAAAACTGAATACTTTTTTAGAAAGTCAAAACACCGAATAAGGTTATAAGTTCGTGCAGGTTTACGCTAAGATCAGACCATGCAAGAACTACTTGCACTCAGATCAGACTTTTGCGAAACCCAAAAAATTATACGAAGCTCGTACGACCGAAGCCGTCTCTGGTCACAACACGACAGACTCAGGCGACTTCTGATCAGAGATTCGTGCGACCCCCAGTCACTTTGATCACACCATCCTCCTAACTTCAGCTTCTGACTGATCAAGCCACGCCAAACCGAAATGGCCTCTGATCAGACATTCGTTGGACCGTTAACCATAGTTTTGCGTGGCCAGATCTTTTTCCGGATCCTAGAGAGTAGGTCACGTTAAATCCCCCTTTTCAGACACAAATGGCCCGATAAGAGATCACTTGTTACTGGGAAATTATTCTAGAAACGCATCATTACGCTTTTGTAAACATATATCAGACGGTTTGTATGGAAGTTAAAGAGATTTCATACGACGTCTGAGTCTAAATTTTTCATTTAAATTTTTTTCTTATTTTTCAAAAAATTTCAAAAATATTCAGTTTTCGGCAGCGCGGATTCCAAATTCTTCATTTCTATTCAATTGAGTTCAGGTCAGAATTAAATGCTGAAACGCTGGTCATTATAGTGCCTTCTATTTCTTTTCCTGGAACAAATTTCCGAAAGGTTTTGACTTAAGCACGGAACCATTATCGTGTTGAAAATTAAGATCTTAAGATGTTTGTTTCAGAGTTTGTTTAATACTTCCATTTCTTCTAAAACGTTTGGATTGCTTGGGATTATAAAAAATATTTATGGCCATATGCATCGCAAAACACAAAAGAGGAAAATTTAAATTTCCCAGCTCAATTTATCGGTGTTTTTCAAAAAAGTTTGAAACCACTTTTTAAGAGACCCCAAAAATCCCGTCAAGGTAAGTTTGAATTCTATAAACGTATGAAGACGCACAGTTTTATTTGACCACGGCACCAATTTTTTTCCAATATTTTTTAAATTTTCGTTATGTTAGCGATGAGCTGCGCTGCTGGTAAACTTGTCATAAATATCAATAAAATTACTCTATTCTTGCGAGATTGAGTGTAGCACAGAATGTTCCGACATACGTCTGAAGTTTCCAAAAACATTTCTTTTTCCAGAGAGGAAAACCTCTTTTGATTGCCAGTTTTGCAAACTGAATATAGAGCAATTTTTTAGAGCCACGATGATTACAATTTTCAAAATAAAATTGTGAAAAACTCATAACCCTCATTATGATTAAAAAATTTTAAAAGATCTAAAACCACATGGATTGTCATTTATTTTGAAATATAAACCCCTCACTCAAAACTTAAAATTGAACAAGAGCAACCAGAAGGAAGAAAATTTATCTTAAGCAAACGAAAACTTTATTTTCCATAGATATTTTACCAAAGTTAGTTTATTCGACAGAGTCAGCAAACAAATAGTTGACTGTATATTTCTGGTCTGAATTGTTCTTTTTTTAAAATTTATTCGACTCACTAAATGTGTACAACTCAGTGTGACTGAAGATGCAAAAAAGACAATTTCTTATGAAAGCGTTATTGAATAACAACCAATCATCAAAAATTAGACCCGTCGTGTTCCGTATGTTAACAATCAGTTTGATTCATCTTAATTGTAGTCCATACGACCTATAATGAGAAAGTTTCCTAATTTTGTACAATTAAAATAAAACCAGACAACAAAATTTTTTCAGGGTATACGTGACAACATGAAGAAAAAAATATACATAATCATTATATTTAATTCACTCTGGTGGATTCTGTAATTCAATGTTTCAGTCAATTTTGATTAAATTAGAGAAATTGTTGAATAATATAACATTTTTCTATCTTTTTCCTTCTCAAAAGACTGTTTTATTCGGTTCTTCTTGTTCAAAAATCCCCATTTGAGATCCTTTTGGCTATATAATGTCATATAGAGCTCATAGTTAACTCAGCAGTTAGCTTTTGGCGATATTTTGAAGCAGTTAAGAAAAAAAGTGTTCTGTTTTCCCAGTCTGTTTTCTCAGTCTACACTCAAAAGAATTTTTCTGTTTTCCCAGTCTACACTCAAAAAAATTTTTAAGAGGAAACAAAACCAACACGCAGACAAGTAAAATTTTTCAAGTGCTCCAGAAAAGTTGTATCTCATTGATTTTTTGTATATCAGGAGTAACACAGTTGTTTTTTTTGATATGGCTTTTGGCATAAAAATAAAAACTAACTACCAGGAACCGAAGTTTTTAAAATTAATTTGTGAATTATTGGAAAAAGTAGACAATTTTGATGTTTTTCGTTTCTTATTTCTTTTTATAGGTTTTCGGGGTTCGTTTAACTATTCAATTCCCATGCTTTATACGTTTTTTCGCTTTGTTCAATTCCAAAATCCCGCAGACTACTAAAAACATCTTTAATATTTCTTGTGCCAAATCGAGAAAAGTATATAGTTATTTGTTCTTTCCTTTTTCAGTTTTTTGTGTTTTCAGTACCTGCTTTGTTGGAATTTTTCAGTTTATTTTGTTTTCAGACTAACTTTTTTCACGATATAATTATAAAAGAACTTATAATAACAAATTAATATAATTTTTCTCATTAATATGATATATTATCCGCTTTATTTTTTTCTTTTTCTGCTTTCCGAATGTTTGAAGGGTTTTTCCACCATTTCTCCCTGCAATGTTATTTTTAGTTCTTTTTTAAATAAAATTTGAAAGTCGTGCCTAAATGTTTCTTTTTTCTCCAACATGTGGATGCTTCACTACAAAAAAATCCGGACCTAGCATAGATTCCGCCCTTTTGAATAAATTTTCAAACAAAAAACCATCTATGTGATTATTTTGATTGAGTCCTCCAGCCTTTTAATTATTCGACTGATAATAGGAAATCAATCCACAAAGCCACATATTTTTTTTCTTGATATTTAGAAAAAACTAACATTTTCCTAACCTAACCTAAGCTTTGACGGCAGTATAATAGAATTTGTCTCGTTTTAAAGAATTTTTGTGTCTTTTAAATTGTTGTGCAGTTCTCTGATGATTGAACAATAATGCTACTTTCATAAAGTTTTTCTTTGTACCTAGATTTTATTTTAATTTTTCTGCAAATGCTTAGCTATTCAAAAATAGCAAATAGTGTAGTTTGAACCACTTTTAGCTTAGTTTTCTTTTCCATAGTTCAAGGAGAAACTATTGCTCAATGGTGTTTTCGTGTTCAGTCAATTGTGCAATTAAAAAGACATGAGAGGTGTAATTAGAGAGGAATTGATTAACTAGTAACAGTATGGCCGAAGTCATGTAGGAATATGAGCTCAAGTTGTTCGAATATCAAGGAGTACTATGCCGAGACAAGTCAAGGGATTGGGTTGACCAAAAAATAAAAACACTGATCTTCTTGACGATCGGCGCAGAAGGAAGATGTGGAATACACGCACAGATGTATCGGTACAGATCCGTCGAAACCCGAAACACTAAGGAACTATGAGGAGAACATCTTTGAACGTTTGTTAGTCAACCGATTAATCGCTTTTGCCTTGATTCTATGTTTTTATTTAATTTTTGGATGTTTTTTTTTAGTTTTGCTTCTGTTTGTTATTCTTTTTTTTTATTATTAAACTACGGAAGCTTCGGACCCACAAATTTTCTGAATTTCTATAAAATTCACTAACGCTACCGTGCTTTTTTTTACTTCAACACAACATTTCCCATTTGCTTGTCTCTGGTTTTGTCTGTTTTTGTTAATTTTATTGTGATGTTATCAAATTATCACAAAATCTAATTAATGACAGGATATTATTTGGTTTTTTGGGGAGCTATTATTGAACGTTATTTTTATAGCTGTTAAATACAGTCTATCGGAACTTTAATTCATATAGGCAGTCTATATCATAACGTTAAGGCAACTGTATCGGAAGACATCAAGGAAAAAAGCACATCGTAATGGCCCGACAAATCTATCTGTATTTGTTAGCAGGTATTTTGTCTGAACCAATTTTCGGCTCAGATTGGTCACCGATACGTTTTTGAAACATAAAAATATTAAGCCTAAAAAGAGCGCAATCGATTGAGTATATTAGTAAGCGCAACGTAAATTATGTTAAATGAACTTTTTCTACGTATATTAGAAGTTAAATGGTTAAGAAAATACGTTAGTGGTATAGTAATTTGCCTAGTGCTTGTAGGGGGGGGGGGGGGTTTCGGTCACCCCCCTACAAGAAATTTTACCTCTGAAAAAGTGATTTTCTCTAAGTCAAATCAAGTTTTATGGCTAACTTTCGCCAGCTTGGGTGCATTCGACTTCGAGAAAATCACTTTTTTCAGAGGTAAAATTTCTTGTAGGGGTGGTGTTCGAACCCACCACCCTACAATCACTGGGCAAATTACGGCTGTTCCAATATTCACTAGAGAATAACTGGATAGATCCTAAACTCATAGAACATCATAATATGATTTTTTAAAAACTCGAAAAACCCTGTATGAGACGCCTGATGCCTACAACTTGGAAAAAATTTCAAAAATTTTCAATTTTTTTTCGAAGAGAAGTTTTTCAAAGTCCTAAAATTGTCTGAAATGTATTTTGCGCTATGAAAGAGCACTCAAAAATGTTTTTTTGTTGATTTCCCTTTTTCACCTATGCAGTATGGGTGTCATAACATTGAAAATTTTGAATTTTTTTCGAAAATTTTTCAAGTAAAATTCGATCCTAAAATGGTCTGATAGGGATTTTGCGCTATGAAAGAGCACTCAAAAGTAATTTTTTGTTGACTTTACTTTTTTTTCACCTATGCAGTATAGGGGTCGAAACGAAATTTCAAAAAATTTCAAAAATTTTTCAAAGTTTTCAAAAGTCCTAAAATGGTATGAATTGGATTTTGCGCTATGAAAGAGCACTCACATGTGATTTTTGGTTGAGTTCATTTTTGTTCACCTAGGAAGTATGGGGGGTCAACACATATAAGAATTTTGAATTTTTGAGAAAAAAAATCTACATTTTTTTAAAGTCCTAAAATGGTTTGAAATGGATTTTGCGCTATGAAAGAGCACTCAATAGTGATTTTTTGTGGGCTTCATTTCGTTCAACCAAGTAAGACCGGAGCAACCCAGTTTATGAAATGGCCTGAAATAAGTCAAAGAGCAGTCAGAAGCAGTTTTTGTTGACAATACTTTTGCAAATGTGCAGGATGATGTGGAAAGCATGTATTTTTTTATATACATGTTTAACTATGTATGTTTCTATCAAAACAAGTACGTATGATTGCATACATCTGTTCATAATTGTACTTTTTATGTAAGAACGAACAATTGAAAGCAATGAAAGAATGAAAATTTTATGTATAAAATCATGCGTATTCATGTATATAATAATGAAAGTGTATAGGAAAGTGTATATTTGTTTATAAGTATACATAACTGTGCTTAAGTTATGTAATATGTTTGTATTAGTATAAGCTGAAATGTATGTTTTTGCGTAGAAATTGTGAATGTGTGTATATGTCAAGACGTTCTCGGTTTTATGTGTGTATGTTTTTCTATATGTATACAAAGGAATGTATGTATATATGTCTGAATGTGTTCAGGTATTTATGTATTTAAATGCTTGCAAGTCAGACGAGAGACAGAGAGAGGGAGATAAGTCCCTGCAGGCAATTTAATAGCCTAGAAAAAATGTTGTTATTTGTCTCCACGATCCAATAATATTATATCTTGCAAACAGATTTTGACCTTCAGCGTTGATAAACTCTGTCCTTTATATATTGGCAAGCAAAATGCCACAACCGAAGACGCCAACAATTTTTTGATGTTCTGAGCACGCTTTTATGAAAATTGAATTTTCTTCAGCTATCTAGCTACCATATTAAAAACTATCAAGATTTTTTACAGAAAAAAAAATGATGCTCTTTGTCTTTTAATATTTGGCAAGAAAATGATAAAGTGTTGCAACAAAGAAGACAAAAAAAACTTTTTGATGTTCTGAGCATGCTTTTTTGACAACAGATTTCTCTTCAATTATTCAGCTACCCGTCTAGGAATGAGCAAGATTATTTACAGGAAAAAAATATATGAGATGAATTGTTGAGAGATAAACAATAAATTGAGCTAAGTAAAAAGAATAAACTCTGTAAAAAACCGAAAATGTTGGTGGGAAAACTATGATATGCAGGAGCAGCTGAAATTTTTAGTTAAATAAAGTAGAATGATAGGAATATATCAAGCGCTTGAATAAGACAAAAAGTGTAATGATGTACAAGAAGAGTAGTCTGCACTGGAACTGTAAAAAGCGCTAAAATTTTCAAAAGTTAATTAGTCACTTTATCAATTAAGCAAGAACAAACACAAACTATGGATCTGCGGGTGGTTGTTAGAAACAGCTTCAGAAATGTATGGGTCATGTTTGCGTATTGGTAATAGCGATAATGGATATTGCGTGCTGGGACTGAAATATTAAACAATAGCGAAACACATCTTCAGTAAATGCTTCCAATAAATTCAACTACTGAACAGTGCAAATAAGGTACCAGAGCACCTCAAGAAACCAGAAATCAAAAACGTTCATTACAGTGTCTTCTTGTATCAAATTTACTGCGTTCAGTAACCCTGTGTTATTATTTTGCATTACTTATTGTTCTGTCCACTTTTTAAAATGAGATTACCGTAACGATATTTCATAGAGCATCGGAAAGAGGTAAAATCAAGGGAATCAAAAATTAAAAAGGAGCAGAGTCTTTATAACATATAATTGGGCTAAGCAGTCTGGCGAGCATATTGGAACTTAACACAACACTAATGCTACCTACTACTGCTACTGCCTACTACTACTACCTACAACTGCTATCTACAATTAGTACCTACTACTACTGCTACCCACTAGTACTACCTACAACTACAACTAGATACTATTACTAACTACTACAACTATCTATTGGTTTTAAGTTACACTAGTACCTGCTACTACTTCCTTTTAATACCTTCAATTTTTACCTATTGTTTACTAACTATCTACAAAAATGTGTTTCTGTTTTTCTGAAAAATGAAAACAATTCTTATCTCTAGAGACTTACTTATCGTATACATTAACTAAGTAATTTTCAACTCTATGTTAATTTGTTAATTAACAATTAAAAAATCCATGGTATGATATATCAGGTTGATATTTAACTAACTAAATTAATGTAGGGTTTTACTGTTTCGCGAACCAGTCTGATTTTTAGAGCTTCAGATAAGTTTTATTGCTATGTTCTTTTTTTGAAGTGCAAATTTTGTATACTTTTTTCACTTATGAGGGATCAGTCACAAACTTAATTTTTCTTGTTCAAATGCTGTTTTTTTGTTCATTCAATGTATGACATCTGATTCCATTTGCAATTAATTGATAGATATGAACCGGAATCTGTTTCAAAATTTCGAATTTGAAGGATTGTGTAGCATAAACATTGACTGGTTCACAATGGCGTTGCACTATGTCTATTTATAATATCAACTTTATAGAAACAAGCTTGCTTCAAAATTGCATAGTGTGTACCTTAATGGAAACAAACTTTTTGCAACGCACCTACATTATCCAAAAAACTGAGGTTTTTCTCTATTTAGTCGATTTCGTATGTTTATTCAGAGTCACCTGTTGTTTCAGTTGTCAAGTAATTCATAACTTTTTCTGAATCTTCACGTTTTAAAATTTCTAAAGACTGAAAACTGCTGGGATAGCTTGCCAGAAGGACATGTGTTAGTTGAGTTTCATATTAACCTTAGCCTCGGCTCAAGATGAGTTCACAGCTAAGACTGTAATTGTGAACTTTTTTTCATTAAAAGTTTATCGCTACATAGTTTTGCAATTTTTGTTATATTAACTTCTTCCTTCCTAATTTTGTTGAATTTCATTTGGTCATTGTTTATCTGAAGAAAATTAAAAATAAATCAACCTCATGAAACGTTTCTCAACAAAATTAAGTGAAACAGTCTTGTTGGATTTAAGAGCTGAAACAAAAACCTTAAATTCAGCTGTTTAGGTGAACACATTTTATTTGTTTTGAACGTCCGCTTACACTCAATGGGCACCAAATGGTTCCAGAGAAGTACTTTTTGTGGAATATGAAACAAAATTCTTCTTTATTAGTGTTCAAAACTCAACAACCGGAGACGGTATGGCTTTGGATAAGCAAGTATAATAAAATTGTGAAACCTGGCCAATTACTTTACCTAAAAGTTGAATCATTGAGTTCGAATTCGAGTTTGTGATCTAATATAGTATTCAACGATAATTGACTTTTTAAAAACAAAACGACCTCTTTTTTAGTATTCAAAACTCAACAATCGGAGGCGGTATGGATTTCGAAAAGCAAGTAAAATAAAATGGTAATGCTTGGTCAATCGTTCTAAATAAAAGTGGAAGTTTTGAGTTTGTGTCTGAATTAATGATCTAATAACACTATTCAAGGATAATTGACTTTGAAAAGAAGACTACTTTTAGTACTAAAAACACATTAATCGGGGACCGTGTAACTTTGAATTACCAAATATAATGAAATGTGAAAACTTGGCCTATTGCTCTAATGAAAAGTCAAAGTTTGAGTTTGAGTTTGAGTTTGTGATCTAAAATTAGTGTTCAAGGGATAATTACGTCATAATAGTTGAGTTGTGTTATAAAGTTGCGAGCGCAAAACAATTGAAACACGTTCTCACAATCTATTTAAACTACAGCTATATATGTGTCAAAAAAGCGAAGGAGACCTTCTGGTTTTAATAAGTTTTTTGATATAGTCATAACATTGAAAATTTTGAATTTTTTTCGAAAATTTTTCCAAGTAAAATTCGATCCTAAAATGGTCTGATAGGGATTTTGCGCTATGAAAGAGCACTCAAAAGTAATTTTTTGTTGACTTTACTTTTTTTTCACCTATGCAGTATAGGGGTCGAAACGAAATTTCAAAAAATTTCAAAAATTTTTCAAAGTTTTCAAAAGTCCTAAAATGGTATGAATTGGATTTTGCGCTATGAAAGAGCACTCACATGTGATTTTTGGTTGAGTTCATTTTTGTTCACCTAGGAAGTATGGGGGGTCAACACATATAAGAATTTTGAATTTTTGAGAAAAAAAATCTACATTTTTTTAAAGTCCTAAAATGGTTTGAAATGGATTTTGCGCTATGAAAGAGCACTCAATAGTGATTTTTTGTGGGCTTCATTTCGTTCAACCAAGTAAGACCGGAGCAACCCAGTTTATGAAATGGCCTGAAATAAGTCAAAGAGCAGTCAGAAGCAGTTTTTGTTGACAATACTTTTGCAAATGTGCAGGATGATGTGGAAAGCATGTATTTTTTTATATACATGTTTAACTATGTATGTTTCTATCAAAACAAGTACGTATTATTGCATACATCTGTTCATAATTGTACTTTTTATGTAAGAACGAACAATTGAAAGCAATGAAAGAATGAAAATTTTATGTATAAAATCATGCGTATTCATGTATATAATAATGAAAGTGTATAGGAAAGTGTATATTTGTTTATAAGTATACATAACTGTGCTTAAGTTATGTAATATGTTTGTATTAGTATAAGCTGAAATGTATGTTTTTGCGTAGAAATTGTGAATGTGTGTATATGTCAAGACGTTCTCGGTTTTATGTGTGTATGTTTTTCTATATGTATACAAAGGAATGTATGTATATATGTCTGAATGTGTTCAGGTATTTATGTATTTAAATGCTTGCAAGTCAGACGAGAGAGAGAGAGAGGGAGATAAATCCATGCAGGCAATTTAATAGCCTAGAAAAAATGTTGTTATTTGTCTCCACGATCCAATAATATTATATCTTGCAAACAGATTTTGACCTTCAGCGTTGATAAACTCTGTCCTTTATATATTGGCAAGCAAAATGCCACAACCGAAGACGCCAACAATTTTTTGATGTTCTGAGCACGCTTTTATGAAAATTGAATTTTCTTCAGCTATCTAGCTACCATATTAAAAACTATCAAGATTTTTTACAGAAAAAAAATTGATGCTCTTTGTCTTTTAATATTTGGCAAGAAAATGATAAAGTATTGCAACAAAGAAGACAAAAAAACTTTTTGATGTTCTGAGCATGCTTTTTTGACAACAGATTTCTCTTCAATTATTCAGCTACCCGTCTAGGAATGAGCAAGATTATTTACAGGAAAAAAATATATGAGATGAATTGTTGAGAGATAAACAATAAATTGAGCTAAGTAAAAAGAATAAACTCTGTAAAAAACCGAAATTGTTGGTGGGAAAACTATGATATGCAGGAGCAGCTGAAATTTTTAGTTAAATAAAGTAGAATGATAGGAATATATCAAGCGCTTGAATAAGACAAAATTGTAATGATGTACAAGAAGAGTAGTCTGCACTGGAACTGTAAAAAGCGCTAAAATTTTCAAAAGTTAATTAGTCACTTTATCAATTAAGCAAGAACAAACACAAACTATGGATCTGCGGGTGGTTGTTAGAAACAGCTTCAGAAATGTATGGGTCATGTTTGCGTATTGGTAATAGCGATAATGGATATTGCGTGCTGGGACTGAAATATTAAACAATAGCGAAACACATCTTCAGTAAATGCTTCCAATAAATTCAACTACTGAACACTGCAAATAAGGTACCAGAGCACCTCAAGAAACCAGAAATCAAAAACGTTCATTACAGTGTCTTCTTGTATCAAATTTACTGCGTTCAGTAACCCTGTGTTATTATTTTGCATTACTTATTGTTCTGTCCACTTTTTAAAATGAGATTACCGTAACGATATTTCATAGAGCATCGGAAAGAGGTAAAATCAAGGAAATCAAAAATTAAAAAGGAGCAGAGTCTTTATAACATATAATTGGGCTAAGCAGTCTGGCGAGCATATTGGAACTTCTACTACTACCTACAACTACTATCTACAATTAGTACCTACTACTACTGCTACCCACTAGTACTACCTACAACTACAACTAGATACTATTACTAACTACTACAACTATCTATTGGTTCTAAGTTACACTAGTACCTGCTACTACTTCCTTTTAATACCTTCAATTTTTACCTATTGTTTACTAACTATCTACAAGAATGTGTTTCTGTTTTTCTGAAAAATGAAAACAATTCTTATCTCTAGAGACTTACTTATCGTATACATTAACTAAGTAATTTTCAACTCTATGTTAATTTGTTAATTAACAATTAAAAAATCCATGGTATGATATATCAGGTTGATATTTAACTAACTAAACTAATGTAGGGTTTTACTGTTTCGCGAACCAGTCTGATTTTTAGAGCTTCAGATAAGTTTTATTGCTATGTTCTTTTTTTGAAGTGCAAATTTTGTATACTTTTTTCACTTATGAGGGATCAGTCACAAACTTAATTTTTCTTGTTCAAATGCTGTTTTTTTGTTCATTCAATGTATGACATCTGATTCCATTTGCAATTAATTGATAGATATGAACCGGAATCTGTTTCAAAATTTCGAATTTGAAGGATTGTGTAGCATAAACATTGACTGGTTCACAATGGCGTTGCACTAACTCTATTTATAATATCAACTTTATAGAAACAAGCTTGCTTCAAAATTGCATAGTGTGTACCTTAATGGAAACAAATTTTTTGCAACGCACCTACATTATCCAAAAAACTGAGGTTTTTCTCTATTTAGTCGATTTCGTATGTTTATTCAGAGTCACCTGTTGTTTCAGTTGTCAAGTAATTCATAACTTTTTCTGAATCTTTACGTTTTAAAATTTGTAAAGACTGAAAACTGCTGGGATAGCTTGCCAGAAGGACATGTGTCAGTTGAGTTTCATATTAACCTTAGCCTCGGCTCAAGATGAGTTCACAGCTAAGACTGTAATTGTGAACTTTTTTTCATTAAAAGTTTATCGCTACATAGTTTTGCAATTTTTGTTATATTAACTTCTTCCTTCCTAATTTTGTTGAATTTCATTTGGTCATTGTTTATCTGAAGAAAATTAAAAATAAATCAACCTCATGAAACGTTTTTCAACAAAATTAAGTGAAACAGTCTTGTTGGATTTAAGAGCTGAAACAAAAACCTTAAATTCAGCTGTTTAGGTGAACACATTTTATTTGTTTTGAACGTCCGCTTACACTCAATGGGCACCAAATGGTTCCAGAGAAGTACTTTTTGTGGAATATGAAACAAAATTCTTCTTTATTAGTGTTCAAAACTCAACAACCGGAGACGGTATGGCTTTGGATAAGCAAGTATAATAAAATTGTGAAACCTGGCCAATTACTTTACCTAAAAGTTGAATCATTGAGTTCGAATTCGAGTTTGTGATCTAATATAGTATTCAACGATAATTGACTTTTTAAAAACAAAACGACCTCTTTTTTAGTATTCAAAACTCAACAATCGGAGGCGGTATGGATTTCGAAAAGCAAGTAAAATAAAATGGTAATGCTTGGTCAATCGTTCTAAATAAAAGTGGAAGTTTTGAGTTTGTGTCTGAATTAATGATCTAATAACACTATTCAAGGATAATTGACTTTGAAAAAAAGACTACTTTTAGTACTAAAAACACATTAATCGGGGACCGTGTAACTTTGAATTACCAAATATAATGAAATGTGAAAACTTGGCCTATTGCTCTAATGAAAAGTCAAAGTTTGAGTTTGAGTTTGAGTTTGTGATCTAAAATTAGTGTTCAAGGGATAATTACGTCATAATAGTTGAGTTGTGTTATAAAGTTGCGAGCGCAAAACAATTGAAACACGTTCTCACAATCTATTTAAACTACAGCTATATATGTGTCAAAAAAGCGAAGGAGACCTTCTGGTTTTAATAAGTTTTTTGATATAGTTTACTATATTATATAGACTATGCTCACATGGTATATTATGTAAACTTTACTGCACGAGTTCTACAAGCATTCCTGAAGACTATAATTTTGCATTTTTCTGTAGAAAAGAACAGAAAAGAGGCATGATTTTCCGAAATAAGCAGCGTTGACATATTTTACCAGTAATTTTTTGAAAAGAGCAGTCAGTGCAACTTCTTAAGTGATTAATTTTCTTAAAAAAATGTTCCGCTATTGAACATTAAATATAGCAAAATAACTAATATCGAGATACCTTTAAGTCATGACCACATTAGGTAACAGTTAACACAACTAACTGTGATTTTTTGCTACCATTAAAACCGTCAACACAGACAGTAGAAACCAGATTAGGCGCTTTGATGCCATCGTCAAACCAACAGGTACATTTCTACATTATTTTGGTAAATTTGGAAATGGTTTCAGTGTTAAAACCCTGGTATCCATAGTACATTAAGTTCAAAGTTTAAAGTATTCAAAATTTTCGGAAATTAGTGTTTTACTTTTCTATGTGTTAATAAGTATTCTTGGCTTTGTGTACCTCGTTTTGATGGTATCTTACCAAAAGGGTTTCTATGTTTTCAAACGTTTGTTTGTTATGGATGATATGAAGAGTCGATTTGAGTTCTTTCAACTGAGTCAAAGACAAAAAACCAGCAAAAAACAAATCCTGATTATAGAAGCAATTAGGCTTACTTAATTTCCAGGTTTATAATGCATTATTTGAATTTTCTCTGAGCTTAAACAATGTGAGAAGTACGTAAAAATGTCTCTTAGAAAAAAGTTCCAAGTAGAATTTTACTACTATGTGTTTTGCTAAATGCCACTATTGTCAATAAAAACCATTGTAATTTAACATGATTTCTATCTTCATGAAAGTTTGTATCCTAAATGGTAGAATCATTATGTACAAGAAAAAGTTTTTTCTCACGAGTAATCATATAGCAAAACCTTAATCTTCAATAAAGCTTTATTGATCTGCAATTTACGCTATGAATCAGCAGTCTCACACGTAGTATGAAAACATTTTTTGCGGCGCTCAAAAAAAAAACCCTAGCGGAACTGCAAAATTAACAAAGGTAAGAAAAGAAGCCTTTTCCACGTTAACTTTGTTTTTTATTTGAAAGACTTAAAGTAAAACAATGCCTAGCTGACATAAAAAAGATTTAGATTATGCAAAACAAATTTTTATAATACTTCCTTGTTAAACAGATGTTTATGAACAAGCTGAATTTTCATTACTACTTTAACAAATTTGTACTTTTAGAACCTCAGTGGTTTGCCTGGAGGAAACTCATAAGAGAACGGACAAGTATTCACTTCTTGCACTTATTGGAAATTTTGTTCTGATACGTTAAATGCTTACTATTCTTGATATCATAGCCTTATGGATTAAAGAAGTTTTGCGTTCGCGTTAATGAATACTTAGGTTTTAAAATTTTATGAATTACTTAAAAAACATACTGAAAACCTTCATATTGACACATAGCTTTAAAAGCTACTGAGTGAATTCTGTGAAAACTAAATGTTCCATGACAAACACAATTTGTTGCACATGTTTACAGAAAACACTAGTGTATACTTACGTTTATGGTTCAAGTTGAGCATGAGCAAAACATGTTTGTTATCTACTAACAAAAAACGTGAGCATAGGTTTTTTTTATCGTTCCTCAAAATAAACCACGTCATAACTAAGCAAAATCAATACTATTGTACAAATAACTTGGCATTAAACGTACGACTTAGAACCAGTTAATATATAAACTAGAAGCAATTGTAACCATGAAAGTCAAACAATAAGGCCAATAGGTGAATTTAATTGAATTTGATTTGTCCTGTTTATTCAATTGCTTTATTTAAGTTAACTTTATACTCGAGCACACTGTGGGTCGAAATTTGATCCGTAATAAACATTCCAAGCCTATGTACACAATCTCTTTTTTATCTCAGCGTTTGCTGCAGCACATATATATAAGTCTTCTTGATCACAGACAAGAGAATACGTAAGCAAACTATAAAAGTGCCTTTAGCCGAAAATATTATGCAAGAATTTTGCAGAGCAGACTGAGTTTCTCACAATATAATTATTTTTCTTCATGAATTATCAAGTGGTCAAGTTGAGTTTTTGTTTCAACCGGTGACTTGTAAGAGAGCTGAAGTGAAAAGAGCCGATTTAAAAGAGAGGCGACATTTTATTTAAATTATTAGTTTGATAGTTTAAGATAAATTAAGACTGAACTTCTCACACGCACTGTTCAATTCTTCTGCTTTATGCCTTGCAATCAGATCAAAACCTTAAAATGTCAATGTCCGCGGTACTTAGGAGAAACTTCAATCCATTTTACGAATGAAAACTTATAAGAATTAGTCTAACAGGTTTAACAACTGAGGCCTCCTCGAAATGTTATAAGTATTCATTGGTAACTATTTGGCTAATTAGGCTAATAGAACGAATGCTAATATCCCAGCCAACAGTTTGAATTTACTTTTAGCTGAATGACTTGCTTCTCAAAATAACATTTTAGCGTTTTCATTTTTGACTGGTATTCCATTAAGTTAGTCTATGCCAAAACCCAAACTCAACTGCCGGTTTATAACTTATAATGTATCATATCCTAACGCAATTTGAAGGCTCATTTCAGCGCACAATTGTCTATCAACCTCGATATGAAAACAATATTGCCTTTATACAACAAAGGAAGGACAGTTCAATTTCAAGCTGGACCACCTTCGGTCATTGCCTCATACCCAAAAAATTTATTGACTTTGTTACTACATTACCTAATATAACCGAAGAAGAAGCCTTTATCAACAACTCAATCCCCTCGGAAACTGAAGTAACTTCTCAGCATATACCCAATCCTTTGATTTCTGAAATAGGATCACTTCCTATGGAAATCAAGAGCATTTTGCGCAGTTACGATCACGAAAGTATGCCCCTCTTCAGGAGCCATGAAGAGATTTGGAAAATCTGTGGAAAAAGTTCGAATCACGTAAAAATGAAACCAAACTAACCACTATTCACGATAAAATTGATCATACTACATCATCCACATCCGATGATAACAGAAAGACTGTGATATCTTCCATCTTAGAACGATTCCCTAGCCTTCTCGAAGAAAACTCAAAAATTGAAGAAAACTTCCAGAAATTTAGCACTGAGCCATCGTCTAACAATGCTCTACAAAAAAGGAGCCATCGTGTAGTTCGAGGATGTGTACTTCACAGTGGAAATTTTCCAAAAAGAATGAGATTTGATGAAAATGTGAGGTGTTCATGTGACAGTGACAACTAGAACTGAAAAATTCTTGTTTATGAAATAGACGTTGGTTTTCAGTATTGAGTTGTTTCCATTTATAAACTGTTATTTTGAAATGCTGTGCATTATTAAACTTCATTGTGTATGCTCATTATCCAAAATTTAGTAGTTGCAAACCACTCCTTTAAAATACAGTTTGTTGATTCAACATTATCCACATCAGAGAAACAGGAAACGGTGTTCGGCCTGTTCAAAGGAGTAGAAAGAAATTTGTTGTAGAGTAGGATCCCCAAACAGTAAATTGTTGTTCTGAAAATGTTGAAACGGATGCGCGCAAGAGATTCGACGTCATAAAGAGCTGACGTTAGAAAACGCAGCAACTTGTATTATAAAAAGAGAGGCGACATTTTATTTAAATTATTAGTTTGATAATTTAAGATAAATTTTGTGGTCAATTAAATTGGCTTCTCAAATGAGACTAATAAATTTTTCACCAATCATAACCGAGTATTTGAGAAAAGAAAATTTAATATCTCCTAGTATAGACACTGAAAGTAAATTAAAAATGAATTATCTTGAAACCATCGCGGACCATGGCCATGCCTCAGCGGCTCTTGGGACTTGATATGAAACTATCATAACCGAACATGAGACCAATTAACCCACTCAGGTACTTTTCTTAGTAATCAACTAACAATTCAGGGTAATTAACAG
>NW_027453601.1:0-23521 GCF_964194025.1 Convolutriloba macropyga | reverse complement strand
AAAAGGTTCAGATAGTAGAAAGAGAGAGAGAGAGTGAGGGAGGGAGGGAGAGAAGGAGAGAGAGAGAGAGAGAGAGAGGAAGGAGGGGGGGGGGGGGGGGAGACACAGCTCCAAGGCAAATCAAACAGCTCCAGCTTCCTGTTGGCTCGTGCCAGACAAGAGGGGCGCGCAGGAGGGGGGGGGGAATCCATGAGAAGGATGAACACATCCCCCTGGAGGCAGTCTGAGAGATAGTGGCAACAGTTGGGAGGATCAAGGTGAGGAAGCCAGGGGGAGCAGCCAGCCGCCTTGGGTAGAGGTACTGCAAGAGAAATGGGTTTGCCAGGCAGAAGAATCTAAATGACAGCAGAGGCAATGGCTCGTGTAGACCTCGAAGACGGAGGAAAGTGGAACTAGTTCAAGCAAGGGGCGAGGGGTACAGAGATGGTTGGGGGGGGGGGGGGTGGAGGAGAGAGAGAGAGAGAGGCAGGGAGAGTACGGCAGATGGGGCATGTGATTGGACAAGGGGAGGAGCACCTGCTGCCAGAGGTGGTGGAGGACGACAAGGCTGCGCTGACTGAAAAGACCCCGCTGTTGAGGTCAGCACCGCTGACGTGGATGGCTTTCCCCGGGCCTTCCATCCTCCGTCATGGTGGCCCGTCTAGCAGTGGTGCCCTTCTTCTGGCCGCCAGCTGAGCTCGGGCTGTTTGGAGCTGTTGAACTCTCACCTTTGCGGCCTTTTCGACTTGCTGCGGCCGCGCGGCCGGCTGGGTGGCTGCTCGTTGGAGGAGGTGGCAGAGGCCCGCCGGGCGGGGGGATCGCCCGCGCGAGGCTGTCTTGGAAGGAGCCGGGGCTCCCGAGGACGGCCTCCGCGCAGGCGAGCGGCCCCTGCTGTCTTCGGCGGAGCTCCTGACAGACAGGGAGCGGCAGGAGGCGTCAGCAACATCAGGGGAAGCCCGCGCAAGGACGGACAGAGCACGATCCCCCCCCCCCCCCCCCCCCAACATCCCACCCTCCCTGGGATTCGCTGCAGCGCAGAGAGTTCTCTTTCTGGGGCGGGAAAAGACAGCTGCATGCACAGCGGCGGACTCTCACGAGCAGCTCTCTACACTCCTCCTCCACCCCACGCAGAGGCCCGCTTTCGCTCCATCCCCCCATCCATTGGTCTCTCTGCCCGACTGGTCGTTTCCCTCTCCTGTCGCTGATATTCAGTTCTCCTTCACCGCATCGCCGAGCCCGGAATCCAACCTCATGCACAGAGATGTGTGCATCTGCCACAGAGCGGTTGCTCACCAATGGGACACAACTAGAACCAGGGACCTGTTCAGGCAAGCCCACAGAGACCATGCCCATCCGTTCATCCTATGCCGAGCCAGGGGCAAGGCAGTAGTACCTCTTGTCCGATCGCCTCGAGGGGTCTGCCCGCCGACCCCTCCCTTTGGCGGTGCTCATCAGCTCAGATGCGGCGTCGGCTGAGACCGTGCCGCCCATGTCTGATGCTCGGCGGCGCTGTGGGCCGGTCAGCAGGAGAACGTCGGGAGAGGACGTGGGCTGCGGGCCGTCAAGCGGCGAGGTCGGGGCAGTCGCTGCAGTGGGCCTGCCACCACTGTCGTCGCTTCCACCCTCCTCGCTAGCACGCCGCTGCTCTGTTCTCCTCCGAGCCAAGGACTGGAAAAGAGAACAACGCAGTCAGAGACAGGGGGGGGGGGGGGGGGGTTGCTCGTCGCAGCAACGGAAAGAGACCGGCAGACAACTGTATGGCATGGAGAGCTTTGCCGTGCACGTTTCCTCCATTGGCTCGGTCTCGCTCGAGCATAAGCGAGCCGTCCCTGCTTCTATGCACAGCAACATGTGCCTGCACAGGTTTTAGTCGGGGGGGGGGGGGGGGGGGGAGTGTCGTTGACCTGCAGGCCTTCAACAGAGTCCAACATGTTGCGCCTTGACTGGAGGATGTTCTCTTTCAGCTCCAGGTAGCTGTTGTCGGCATTGAGCTCCCCGCCCGCATCGTCGCTGTCTGAGCCGGCAGCGGCAGCCTGTGCAAGTGCCGGCGAGGCAAGCGTAGAGGCCACATTGATCATCGCCGCCCGCCTGGAGCTGCCTGCCTTGGCCTTCTGAGGCCGCCCGCTTCTTTGCCATCTGCCTCTCCTTCTCCTGTTCCGCTTCCCTGTGAGTTGAACGGCCATCCCCACACCACATATCAGAGAGAAGGATTGGGAGGAAGGGGGAGGGAAGGGGGGGGGGGGGGAGGGGGAGTGCAAAGAACGACTACACGCTCCTCTGTGTGTGTGTGTGTGTGTGTGTGGTGGAAGGGGGGGGGGGCAGGGGAGGGGAGTTAGGCTATTCCTGGGACCAAGGATGGCGGCTCACACCCTCGGCACCACACACTGCTGTGTCTATCCATCCGCCTATGGTACCCATGGTGATCGCTTGACCGTCCGGACACGTTACCCCGCCCCCCCCCCCCCTTTTGTACCTTCATCCTGTTCCCCTCACGTTGCTGCCCAGCCCTTCCCCTCGCACCGACATGGCCGTTACAGGAAGAGAAAGAAGCTATGCATAGCAAGCTATCGGTGGCCAGGCAAGACGCTGGCTTCGTCCAGGGCATGCGGGACCCAGGTGGTCTCTCTAGGCTCAAACACATCATGGAATCCCTGTCCTGGCAGCCAATGCCGGCTCAAGGGTAGCGCTGCCCTGCTATCAAAATCACTTTGAGCCATAACCTAACTTCGCGATTGACAAGTCTGGCTGAAAGCCGTTCACAAATGCATTCGAGAAAGTTGAAACATAACCCGGGGTTCGATAACACGTAGAGCTTGCGAGGCATTCCGCAGGTCGCCTTCCAGCTGGTGTCCAGAGAAGTGTGGCTGCCCGGACTGGTGTCAAACCCTGCTATGCCCCCTGCGGCTCATGAGGAGGAGCGTGCACACAGCATCCACGGACCTTTCCGCCTCCCGCTCCCTCTCCTGTCTCTCCCGCTCCGCCTGCTTCTGCATCTCGCGCTCCTTGGCCGCCCTCTCCCTCTCCTGCTGCCGCCGTTCTGCCCCGGCCGGATCTGCCACCGCTGGCCTCCACACCGCTGCACCGCCAGACGTTAGGTCAATGGCGCTCCCGCCGTCATCTGCTGCTCCCATCCTTGAAGTCGGGCCGCTGCTCCCCGTGCGGTCAACTGCAACCTTGCCTGACTTCTTCTCAAAGAAATAATCATGGTGCAGAAGAATGGTCTCCAGCCCCTGGGCAGCCTTCGACTTCCAGCTGTCGGTGTCTTGCCCTGAAACCACACAAAGCAGCAGCAGACGCTGTTGGATAGTGAAAAGGCACGTCGGCATTCACTGCCAATGGGAGAGGTCGGGGGCAAGGGGAGCGGGAAGACGCTCGCGGGGTGGGCTGTAAGGAGCAGCCCCTCAGTCAAGCTATCCTATAAGGTTGTGTGCGTATACCGGAGGGAACATGACCACAGCGGAAAGCCGAGCAGTCTAGTGGCGATGGAAGGTTAGGAAGGCCACAGGGGGGGGGGGGGGGGGGGGGGGGTTGACCTGAGGCGGGCTCCTCGAAGACCAGTGGGGTAAACAGCTTGGCAATGGCAGCGGAGTTGCAGCCCGCGCCGCCCTCCACTGGGGGCTTGACGACATGGCTCAGCAGGAGACACAGCCGGCCAAGGATTTGATACTTGTGGGGAGGCAGCTTCTCCACGACCAACCGCATGACAAACGGCTGAGACGTGGGAGGGCCGGGACGAAAGGGGGAAAGGGGGGGGGGGGGGATCAGATGGGTTGACTTGGTTTCCCAAGGAGCGACAGCCGCAGATAGGGATGACGAAATTGCAGTGCGTGAGGCAGAAAAGTTTAGCTCTCTCTCTCTCTCTCTCTCTCTCTCTCTCTCTGGGGGGTGTGCACACCTTTACATGGGAGTTTGATTCTACGGCGCCGGTCATGAAGAATGTGAGTTTATTGGGGACAAGTGTCTCCCCGGTGGCCTTCAGGCTTTTCATGGCTGCCGAGGCCACGATGTATGGTGACGTATCTTTGCCTGGGGAAGTGCACAGCCGGGCAAGGCAGATCAAGGCGAGGGTCGGTAGGGCGAGACAGATATTGTGGGCGGGACCGACGTGAGGGACTCTGATGGCTGCCAGCAAAGCCTTGATTGTGTGTGTGTGTGTGTGTGTGTGTGTGTGTTGCTGCTCGGCGCATGGATGTCGTTGTGGGGTGGAGGGCAAAGGAGGCTTCTGGGGGGGGGGGGGGGGGGCTTCATGCGCTGGTTGGTTGGTTGCTTTGGAGGGCGCACTTGGCTTGGGGTCACTCATTAGGTGCTTCAGCATTGCCTCTGTTTTGTGGGTCTCCGTGTGAGTGAGGAAGAGACCGGGCGCTGAAGGCAGGTCAACTGCAAAGCGGCGCCGGTTAGCGCCGAGTGCCGCCACGGAGGAGACAGGAAGGCAAGCAAGCAGGCACAGGAATGGACAGCCAAATGGGCAGGCAGATGGGTAGGCAAGATGATTGCCGTCAGGTGCTCATTCGCCTGGTCGGAACTGAACAGGTCAGGACAGCTGCTGGTGCACAGGGAAGAGGTGGGGATATAGGGCGAGGGTGTTCTACAGGTATTGCTGTCTCCACCCTCACCTTTCTCCAGAAAAGCGATGGCTCGCTTAAAAACCTCATAGGCTGTCTCCCCCTTAAGCGAAGAGGCGTCAAGAGAGGCCCCAGCCCCGCCCGAGCTGCCCCCCCCCAGGCCAAGACCTTGACCCACCCCGGAGCGCCCGCTGCGGTGGCCACCCCCCTTACTGTATGACTTCTTCGCCGCCAGCTTGGCCGACAGCTCGCGCATAAGCGCGGAGTCATTGGTGGACTTCTGCATTGCTGCCAGACGCCAAGGCAGGCGGCAGGTCCCGCTGGCTGTGCTGTCTTGCCCTCGTCCTCCTGGCTAAAGATAATCAGTGCCGGCCTCGGGGTTTGAATCGAGGCTTAGCCCCGGACAGTTGCCCGCATCCCCGGTCAAGCCCTCCCACCTCGCAGCCCCACGGAATCCGATGCTGGGCAATAGGCGCTCTCATTCCATCGTCTGACCGTGGTACAGGCAGGCTTCGATCCAGCAACTGCAGGTGCTTCCGCCGCGTGCTGGTTGGATTGGTGAGGGGTCAGTTGGTGGTTGACTTCCGTCGGCCCGTCGGCAGCCCGCACACCTGTCGGCACCCGTCACAGACCAGGCCGGCCAACGTATTCGGGCGGGCCCGATCCAGCATGGCGCGTCCGACACCAATTTGAATTGTTTTTGCACACGGTCATGCAACGTCATGTGGTGGCAACCCTGCTCGATCATTTTTTAACCTGCCTTCTCCCGAGGGTGCAAAAAAAATGATCGATCATGTCTGCATTCGGAGATCAAGCCAGGCAAGCTAGGCCGGCCAAGGGCACATGCAATGTCCATGCAGCCAGCATACACTCGTATACACTCGTATACACTCGCTATACATACACTCGCGTGCGATATCGATCGGGAGAATACTTAGTAGTCGTACTCGTACCAGTATGTATAGATGATAGATCGGTTCCGATCGAAATTACAACGAAATTAGCTCGATCCAGCTCGATCGATCTCCGGTCCCAAGCGTACTCGTATCCCTACCGATTTATTGCGCTTTGGGTCGGTATCTACCTACCTAGCCTAGGTAGGTATGAATACTATGGAAATGCATAGATACTGGTACGGGGTGAAAACGACGATGATCTAGGTACAATATTAGTTAGGTATGTATACCGGACCTACACCTATCCAGTATATCTATACGAGTACTCCATAGGAAGGGTACCTACGGTACATTTACTTACTGGCATCTACTCGTACGAGCCTGCTGCCAGTAGTCCCTCGATCTTGCTTTTTTGTTTTTTTTAAAAAGAAATCATCGCTTAGCGAACCTACGTACCCTACGGCATATCCTACCCAGGGTATTCCGCTACTGTACGGATAAGGCGACGGGCCATGCCCTCCTGCATGCCGGTGGCATGTCAGACACAACAACCCTGCCGACATCGGTGACATTGCCGAAAGACCTCCCTCTAGCAACTTATTCCATGGAGACACTGGCACCGTTCTGATTTTTTTCCGTGGACCACCACCGCACGGACGACCCCACGACGGGCGGCCGAAGCTGCTTCCTGCTCTTGTCGTCTAACTCAGAGTACGTGCACACCCTCTACCTCGGCGTGTCGCACATGCAGCAGGCTACTGTTCTGTAACACCCGCACGCAAACATACGTTTTTCCGTAGTCTCCAATAAAACATCAAGTTTATCCACCAGCTGGGCGATGCTGGACCATATGCTGCACCCCGCGAAGTTTGTTGTGCTTCCGTTAAACGCCATAGCGGCGTAAACATTGGTCGGCTTACTGTCTTATTTCGGCTATGCCCGGTTGTACGTACACGCAGCAGCCTATCGCTCGTAAAGTACCCCGTGTTCCTGCACACAGCTCTACCCAATCAAGCCAGTAATCTGGTTCCGTTTATATATATAGTCTACCCAGCCCCCGCTGCTTTGACAGAGTCACTGTTGACATGCATTTTGCAGTCACCACTAGAGGCCATGTTCCCCCTCCCCTCCCCTCCCCTCCCCTCTCCGTCCACACACGTTGGTGCGTGACTTGCTCCAGAAAAAGGTTCTTCAACGAACTAATTCATGGAGGTTGTCACAGCAGTTTGCGACCCAGAATCCGTAAAATCAATCTGCAATTGCAGGAAGGACTAAAGAGCGCTGCCGAGCACACGTCCAGTGGATCTGATGGCCGCGGCAGACAGGCTGCCAAGGCTCGACGAGCCGCGGCAGTCCCAGTCTCCCTCCTGGCCAGGCCCCGGGCTGAACTCCAGCTACCCTGCCAGCAATACCCCAGCACCTCAGTGGGCTTCGCGCCAATCCGCATCGCCGGCTGACCCAGGCCCTAGATTCTCTCAATCCCCTTCAACCGGGGCCTTTGGTCAGTGGCAGCATGGCCGTTCCCGGAGGCTTGGCGGGCCGCCTCCGTCCTCGCCACTCGCTTCTCGCGGGAAGCCACTGCAAGCAACGCAGTGGGTGGGTGACCAGTCGGTGCTGATAGAGAGTATGCAACGACAAGTGCAGTCTCTCCAGACGCGGCTACAGGTAGGGTGCCCCTCTCTGCTCCATTCATGGCGCTGTGTGTCACCAAGGGCAGGGGACAACACATGCGGTGCGTGGAACGATTGGCGTGGCGGTCTCTTGAGCTGAGGATGGCATGGAGTCAAGACTGGGGCAGAGAGGACGGATGGGGAGTACTGAGGAACGGATGCAGGGGTTGGCAGGTGGCCAGGCGGTAGAGAGACAAAGGGACGTCTAGAAGGAAGCAAGCGACGGGTGGATGACGCTGGTGTTCAGGCCCGCAACCACCCGCTAGTGGGACTCCCGGGCTCTCCCGTGCGTTTTGTTTGATTGCCAGCGTTTGCTTGGCCTCGAACCTCGACAGATGGTCACGGCATACACCGAAACGGGGAGGCAGCCGGAAGTACATCCCATGGATGATCTGATGGGGATGCCATATAGGGCTTATGGGCTGCAGCATCAGAGTCAGGTGAGATCCGTGCTCCCCACCCAACCACATATAAGTTCTCAGCTCGTGAGCACCGTCCCCTTCCGTCGTCACACTCTCATGTAGCATAGTATGCAGTCTTGATGTGTGTGTGTGTGTGTGTGTGTGTGTGTGTTTTCTTTGTGTTGTAGCCGCATCCGTGGCAGAGTCGAGGACACTTCAGCAGCTCTGCCACCTACTGGGTTCCTCGGACAGGCACAAGGGGAAGGCAAACGCCAACGCAGCCGCGCCCCAATACGGTGGCCAACGTGTACCATTCCTACGGCGGACTGCAGTACACTTCTGGTCGCAATAGGTCTCCACAGGCAAGAGGGCCCTGCGAGCGCACCCTGTCGCGCACAGCCGTCGACCCGCCTGTCCTGTGCCGGTGTCCTGTAGGTATAACAATGAGGGCAGACTGGGGGGGGGGGGGGGGGGGGGGCTTCAGATTTTTCTTGAATGCCTGACCCTTTCTACCTGCCACAGGGAATGCACACAACGCCAGACCAATTCGCCCGTCACTCGACGCCCACGTGGTCACCAATGCTCACTCGGCCTCACACCTCCATGGATACCACATTGGACACGTGGCAGCTGTACTCTGGCAAAGGAGCCATGAGGAAGTCAAGGGAGTCATTGCCCGCCGCTTCCAACCCCTCCTTGGTGGCTGAGGTCAGCGCCACTCGGCTTGATGGACCACTCAAGGAGGTGTATACCGAGGTGGATGCCGTGCTGCTACGCATACAACACCTCTTTCGAGACAGTGAGACACAGGATGTTGCGGTGCGGCCCTGCAATGATGTGTTTGCCGCCCCAACTGCATGCGGGCCCTTTCCGTCCTGGTCAGCCTAGCTCCCTGCCACAACTGCTGCTTGAGAAACATGGATGCCCAACCCCTCGCCGGGCGGTCTTCACTTGCTGAAGCTAATTGGCTGTACCCTGTGCGGCAACTGGCGCTCCATGCAGGAAGCCGCAGCGGCGGTCATACAAAAGACCTTTCGTAGATGGGTGGCTAGGAAGCGCTTTGAGCATGCCCAGTGGGCCATCCGGGCCTGGCACAGAGAGGTAGCCTACAACGCAACGCCTTGCCCGGGACTACCACCCTCACTGACCCGAGTCCTTGCGTGCCTGTTGATCTGCAGAGATCTGGGTGCACTCCGCAGCTGAAGAGCTTCCACCCCCGTGTTCAACCCCCCACCTGCTCCCCTTGGCCTTCCTCTGTCCTGGAGGCATGACACGAGCTCACTATCTGTGTCCCAACCGGGCTTTCCACAGGAGCATGCAGCTGCACGGCAGCGGCTGCTAGGATGGGTTGCCCGGCGAAAGGAGCAGGAGCAGTTTATCTCCTTGGTCAGGGTCTGCCAGGACCGCGACCTTGTCAGGCTTGCTTTCAGAGGCTGGCTGGTCAACATAGAGGACATACAGCAGCTGATCCGGGATCAAGAGGCAAGGGCAGCAGTGCTGTATGCCCAGATCAGGCAACTCAGGGCAAAGGAGCAGCTCAAGCACTGGCTGGCGATTGCACTGGGGGACCGCTCCCGCAAGGTGTGCCAACGGTTGAGTGATCAGCCGCACTGAAATGCGACACGGCCACCCATTACCCCACACCCTGGCTGCAGCTTGGCTCTGCTAATTCTGCTGGGACGTGCACCGTCACCCTGTACCATGCAGTTTACGATGGATTTCGTTGCGGCGTCGCTGTGTAGGAGGGACAGTTGGGTATTTCTGAGGGTCAGCTAGGGTGCGTGTACGGTCGAGGTGGGAATTGGGAACCCGGGGCGAGAGGAGCTTTCGTGTATACCGGCGGCTGAGGCAGGCCATGTGAGCGATCAGTCCAACGCACGGCTGAAGATTGACCCAGCGATGGAGAGGCACAGATGTGCTGAATGGGGAATGCAGTGGATGCATGAGTGTTGGTCATGACTGGGCCGAGAACGCCAGGCAAGAATCTGTGGAGGCAGAGAGAGGGGGGGGGGGGGGGGGGGATGACATAGCTTTGTCTGCGCCGTCAGCCGCTCTTGCTTTCCTCGATGCGGCCGGTGTGACCCCAACTGCTGTGGCAACACTTGACACCCTCTGTGTGCTCTTTGGCTTATTAACTGTGCGCGGCCGGGCTACAGGCGTGCAAGCGGCGTTACCAGGACAGATGCAACGCAGCCCGATTGCGGCTGACAAAGATGGCCCAAGACATGGGATGGACTGGCAACATCACTGACGACATGATCAAGCGGGAGCTGGAGAATGACGCTGTGAACGTCATGACAATCAAGGCAAGCAAGCAAGCAAGCGCCTGCTTAATTGCCAGCCGGGCCAGAGTCCATAGCAACTCGCAGTGCGGGAGGAATGTGACGTTCAACCGTCTGTTGCGTGGCGTTGTCCTCGGTCCCATCTGATTCCCCACCTGCCCCTCTGCCCCACAGCTCCATGCCCCCTCCTCTCTCTCCTCCTCAGACCGTTGTTCCCAATCGCGGAAACTGCACTCCACTCCGCCTTGCCCTGTTCCCGTGCCAACCATCGCTGTCCTCAAAACCTCCTCCCATTGCTCCTCTTGAACAAAACTTTGCTCTGAGCAGAATCAGTCAACACCGTCCTTTGTGTTTACGACTGCTGGCTTTGGTTGCACAGATACGGATTCGCCAATATCATCGGGTGATGGCTGGATGGGCAAAGTTCGCGCGCGTGCGCCGGATAGCCAAGGGAAAGCATCTCGAGAGTGACCGGAAGTACAACAAGTTCCTGATCAACAAGTGCTTCAATCACTGGCAGGAGCTTGTGTACAACAAGATGGAAAGCTGGAGAAGCAAGGCATGACAGCCCGGCCGACTGCCTGGTGTCGATCTGTGGCTCTCCCCGGCACCACTTTCACCTCTGGCTGGGTTTGAAAGCCTATCCACTGCACTGTCCGCTGCCTCCCCACAGTTCTGTGTACCGTTCGGTCAGAAATGCTCCCATCATGTGTCCTGTTCCCCCCTCCCTCCCTCCCTCCCTCCCGTCTTTCTTGCCTGAAGCACAGTTTACCTCCGTTCATCCTAGCACACACCCGATTGCCCTTCCAGCCTCCGTGAGTGATGCCCTGGCGATGTCATGCTCCCACGCTCTGCCTCCACCTTATGTGGCAAGCTGTGGCACTCCCATCTCACGACATCTCCTGACCGCCCCTTTTTTCTGTGCACAATTGAACGCTGATCAGGGCTGGGACTTCTCCCGTCGGAAGTTGTGGGCAATTGCCAGGCGAGAAGGCAGGGCACGCACTAAGCGGTGGGCTCTGCGGCAGTGGCGAAGACGGGTATGTGCTTGTGATCCAAGAGTGATTTCGTTCGGTAGTACTGCGTGTGTGCTTCATGACCCACCCGGTGCCCAGTCACGTCGTTGGGTGGGCCCACCTGTCCTGACGGTTGGATTTACTGCGGCGGATTGCAGGTCCGGGTGCATGGGCGGCTTCAGGTCTTCAGCAAGGCCATGATTTCCAGGACGCAGGAGAAGGTGTTCCAGGCCTTCCGTGACCAGGTTGCCGTGCAGGTAGGATACGCCCTCCGGCCTTGCCGGCTGCTTCGGTTCATCGGCCGGACAGTTCTTGCCATCTGCATGTCCCCGGCGATGAATTTGAGTAGAATGAAGCACGCCTACCAGACGCATCAGAGCTCTGCTCTCGGGGGTATGCTGTCGGTTTACCTGTTGCTCGTGTGGAGCATGCCACTCTCTCCCTCTCCCTCTCCCTCTCCCTGTCTGTCTGTCTGTCTCTGTCTGTCTCTCTCCCTGTCTGTCTGTCTGTCTCTCTCTCCCTGCCAGAGGGATCGGCATACAACACCGGGGTTGCTTCCGTAGTCTGGACCACCACATAATTGCACTCTTTCCCCTCTTGCCTCACAGTGTTTGGTGCACTTTGGTCTCGCAACGAGCCGTTAACCGCCGAGGCAGGCGATCATAGGTCATGTCATAGTCCCACTGTTGTTTGGTGGCGGGTGGACAGCCTGTGGCCCGAACTAATCTGGCCTGCCGCTGTCGTGCGCGTCTGTCAACAGCTCTCCATAAAAAAGGCGGTCACGGACCGATGGGCTCTGTATTCAAGAGACAAGTTTGCCTACCCATTTCGCTGCTGGGTGAAGTACACTGTCCGGGAGCGCCTCCTCAAGGAACAGCGCATGAAGGTGAGAGCTCCGCCGCACGCATTGGCTTCCCCATGTTAGTTCCATCATTACGAGTTCATACGACAAACAGTCTTCTTCGGAGCGCCTAGGGGAGGCGGGGGCATGCAGCACTGAGCAGGCCCCAGTGTCCGACATCCTCCGTTCCTCCCCTCCACCCCCCTGCCGTCCCTTTGTCTTCCCCCTCCTCCTCCACTTTCTGACTTCCCCTTCGCCATCCTCAGTGCGCCATGGCCTCTGCCTCAGTGCCCTCAGTTTGCAGGCATGACTCTCAGCCTCCTGTTTTGCGCCGGCCAACCGCTCGGACTCGCTTTCTGCTATAAGTGCGCGTTTCTCTGTTTCCACAGGCTGCCGGAGGCATGCTGTACCGGTACCGACGGCGCCTCATGCTGCGGTGCTTCAGTGCGCTTAAGATGAACGTGCAGCTGAACCGGGTGGTACTCGACCTCACATCAATGGAGACGGCCGGCGACGGCGGCGGCCTGCCAAGCGGTTCCTCACCCGAGTTTGCCCGCCCGCCGCTGTCTGCAGCCACGACTTCTAAGAGCCTTCCGGCCAGTGGGCCGATGCCGCGAACGCCGTCCCTGAAGCAGGAGGACAGCACAGAAGCAATGGATGCTGAGCTGGAGGCTCTTATCAGCAGTTCTGTCGGCCGGCCATCCAATAGAACAGGATCGGCGAGAATGGTTCGACAACGCAGCCGCAGAATATCCAGGGTAAGTCCCAACTGCCAAGACTTGTTGTGATGACAACGATGACGATGATGCCTCTGTCGGATCACCAGCACAGATAGAGGATCGAATGGCAGTACTAGCCTAGGATGTGCGGCCGCTGGCGGCTAGAGTTATCTCTCCCCCTGCCTGTTTCCCCTCTCCACCCCCTTGCCCATGCCCCCATCATGTGCTTGCCCTCCGCCTGTACCACGTAAGCATAGCCTCACGTCGCGCTTCATGGGTGTCCACAGTCTGTCATATTCCAGCCGGAGGCGAATCTGGGTTCAAACTCGTCGGCGCCGTTCGCATTCCAAGCAGCCGAGGAGAAGGAGCGCATAATTTCCAGCATCGAACGCAACCTCGAAGCCGTGCTTGCCCGTCCTCTGGACAACGCAGAGATGGAGGCTCACCGGCTGACTATCTTCCTGGAAGAGATGGAAGCCAGGCTCAGCGATGCCAGGCAAGAATCTGGATTTCTGCTTCCTGTGTGGCATGTTCACTCGCTTGCGTATGGCTCGTGGACGGTTCCCCCATGTGACAGTGGATTCGCTTCTGTATGTTGGCTTCCCTGCAGGCGTACAGACGGGCCGAGAATCGGGAGTCCTCTGCGGCTAGAAGTCCCGCAGTCGCCAGCTGCAGACCCCATGGACCTCAACGCCAGCATAGGCAGCAGCGAAGGGGGCCGGCTGCTCAAACCGCCTTCTAGAGCTGGGAGCCGCCCTCAAACTTCGGCCAGCGTGGATAGTGAGGGTGAGCTCGTCATGAACACGGTCCTGTGTTATTTCCTCGAGCCCCTCACCACTTCCCACCCTCCCTCCACCTCTCTTGCCGTCCAAGTCTGCTGCTCGGGCTAGCTGTGCCCCTGTAACCCTCGACCGCGTCCCCGGTGACTGCCGTTCACCCTTGCGCTTTCCCTCTGCAAAGCACGCGCAGGCCACACCTTCCTGCCTGTTCCTTCCGTTGGTGCCTACCACCAATACTTTGGGTGGACCATAATTGGTCCCCCCCCCCCCCCCCCCCCCCCCCGCCACGTACACCTCTTTATGCTCCAGACACGTTGCACATTCAGACCTGGAATCCAACTTGGCCCTGTTCGAATGTGTATGCGCAGGACGTTCATTGTCGAGCCCGCATCGTAGGAGTGCCCGAGGAAAGCTGACAGGGAGCAAGTCCGTCAAGAGCAAGCCGAGTAGGGGGCGCTCGATGTCCAGACACCAGCGTGCCTTTTTCCAGGCACTGGAGCCTCAAGAGGGAACGCCGGACTCACAGAGTGAGGAGGCCAGTCTGGACCTGTGATGGCCTCGCCGATATTACCGGTGGGAGCATCGAGCAGCGTCTGTCAAGCTGCATGGCGAGCACTTCCCAGCGGTAGCCAGGCAGCACATTGTCTCACGCTAATAAAAATGGGTGCAGTGCCTGCTAGACTGGTAGTGCTGGCTGCCCTCGAGGTCCAGGCCAACACAGTGCTGACTGGATTTCCCTGGATTGGTGACCCGACCACTGATGAGCGAGAGGGGTGTGTTAGCACCCCCCCCCCCCCCCCCCCCCCACACACACACACGTAACAACAACACAACGGAGATCTGCGGCGAGCGTATTGATACTGAAATGCTTACCCAGCTGGCCTGCAGGAATAGGGCCAGGTAGGGCAGTACATTTATACGATTTCAATCATGGTATGTGTTCTAACTAATGGAACTTTAAAACCAGACGGAGTTGTCTGCAAAATGGCAGTTGAGACATGACAACATATCTGCGTGAATTGACAGGCCAGCAGTTCCGACAGCATCCTGAGGTAGGAAATTGTGTATCTATGTTTCAGAGGAGAGGCATGTCACGTTTGCAGCCATCGGTCATCAGTTGTATGGAAGCTGAAGCGCAGAGGAAATTCAGGCTTCTAGACCGGCAGAGATCACGTGGGTGACATCTGCTTTGTTGCATGCAACGGCTCACGGTTCTTTTCGATGCGTACTGGGAAACATCATTCCACAGGGATACAGAGATATGGGCGGTGTGTCCTCAGCTTGTCTCAGTCGAGATGACGTGCAGTTATCAGCTGATCAAACTCGGTGGAATTGTCAAGAGAGTTGTAAAGGTAAATGTCGGCAGCGAAACCTGCAGGGAGTCCCGCGATGACAGGACATAAGTTGGCCCCGCATGCCCCAAGGCTCGGGATGACGGGAGCCAGGCCATTGACAGGGGCTGTGGACAACGCCAGAGAGGCATCTGCCCCCATGTTCATGAAAACCCACGCGCCGCCCGTGATGATCGGGATGCCGTTGACGCTATCCTCTTCGTTAATGGGCACCACGGGCTGCATGTTCTCAAAGTAGTTGAATGTGGTTGCACTGCCGGGCGGATTGGGCCCTGTCACGTAGATGCCCGTTCCGACGATGAGATTCGCGCTCTTCGAGGAGTCGGTGGTGGAGAAGTATGTCAAGGTCCCTCCGACGTGGACGTAGTCAACCGGAACAGTAATCTGCAGCCACTCATTGGGCTCATCGATGCCGTCCAGCCCAGGGCTAGAGTAGTAGACCGGTATGTCAGGGGATCCAACCAAGTCAAAGGGGTTGACGAGATCCTCCACCATTCGGAAGATCCTCAGGGTAACTGCAGTGAAAGTCACTCCGGTTGACACAAACGGGACGTTTCCATCGGGGTCACCGAAGAATTCGAACTCGGGGGTGTTCGCCCCGTCGACGCTGTCACCGACCCACCACTGGAGCTGCGGTGTCTCCAAGTCTCCACAGCACACGACCGCCGCCTTGAATTCTTTCTCGTGCTCCGGCCAGCACTGCTTGTTCTTGCCGTTCTTGGCCTTGGCCACCCACAGTCCCGGCTCGCCGCTCTGGGTGTCGCATTCTGTGCCAGTCCAAACCAAGTCGTTGTTGAAGCCGCACCCAGAGCCCTTGGCCTCCTCGTTCTTCAGCTCCGTCAACGAGCAGAGCCTGAAACCGACATCCTCGCACAGGACTCGAGCTTTTCGGCCCTTAGCCCGGTTCCCTGACCCACCCACGCAGTCCGTTAGCTCTGCAGAGGCGCAGACCTCCTGGCTTCCGTGACCCGGGGGGACCTGCATGTGGCCACAGCCGACGGCGCTTGCGCCGTGCACGCCTGCCGAATAGAGAAACACGTCGAGCACGACTGCACATATGGCCAGCATCATGGCCAGACTGCGCTTCATCTTGCAACAAAATTGGATTCTCTTGTAGGGTTTACCAGGGTGCTTCCTCAGTTGGCCTGAAAGACAGATGCAACTGTGCGCGTAACCGCTTGATCGCTGCAAACCCGAGCATATGGTGAGTAGTGGCGACTATCGTATGAGACTGAAAGTCAGTACTCAGTAGTCACAGCTATAGTATAGCGGTTCACACAGCTAGTACGGGTTCCGTACGCCAGGTACCCTACGAGTGGGACGTGATCCGAGGGCTGTGTATTGTATGGCATCATGGGTGCAACAGCCGCCACAGATGATGGGTCTGACATGACATTTTAGCACGATATCCGACATCGGATAGGTCTATTCAGGACTCATGGTACGTCGCCGCGTTTTTGTACCAAGCTGTACAGTGTACTGCATCGTGCATGGCAGGGCTCCTGGCCCCCCTAGGGTAGGTGTCGGGGTGGTTAGGGTAGGTCACAGGCCGGGGGGCCGGGGGCCGGGGCGCAGGTCAGGAAAGAGACCGTACGGCAAGTGGGGCAGGTACTGTAGATGCCGCAGGTAGGGGTATGTAGCTACGTAGCTACCTAGGTGATAGGTTCGTAGCTACCTAGTTAGGTACTAGCTAGGTACCCTACATACCGAGGTACCCGCGACAGTACCCTACTTACCCTACCCTCCACCCCGGTAGCCCCTCGTAATCGTCATTCGTCTTGTCGGCCGGCCTGTCGATCTCGTGATGGATAGGGTGGGCAGTGGTGCCCACTTCCACTCCCACTTCCACGTCCACTTCTGCACGACGGATGGAGAGCTACTGTAGGTAGGCGAGCGCGGTGCATGTTTTGGAACCCTCCGGGCGCGCCCTGGCCCAACGCCGCGGGCGACGTCCTGGCAGTACGTCGGGTACCCTACCCCCATATGGCTGTACTCGTCCCCTCGGCCTCGGCCCCTCTCACTGTAACTGTAACAATCCCCTTCCCCTCACCCCCATGGCTGTACTCTGTCGCGTACTCTGGGGGTCCACTGCAGTCTGCACTACTGGGTCAGGCTTTGCCCTTTGGACCCAGCGCCTTCTGTCCTCACTCCCCACTCCATGGCCTATATAGGGATAGGTTGGGTACGAGTAGGTACCTATACCTATCTCCAACCTGGCTAGGTACCCTACCGGCTACACTTTCCCAGCGCAAGCGCGCTTGCTGCAGTCCTTCCCTACATGAGTCCCATGACCGCTAGGTCATTTTTATAATACCAGTCTCAGCTAGTCTCTAGAATTATGACACACCCGGTCGACGTACGGTAGGTATGGGGGCTTAGTGCTTACTTGTTTGAGTAGCAAGCAGTACGTACACTTGTACACTAGATATATATGTACCCCATTATTATGATAATAGGCTACTATCTATATTAAATAAGCTGTATTACTATTTATTCGTATGTACGCATGGATATTGCCTATTGGATATCGCCTCGTCTCCTGTACGAGTACGCGTACCGCGTACCACCGCAGTCCGCATCGGATCGCATCCAATTAAATTTTAAAGCCCCACATGAGTCCCAACGTACCAACACTACCCGCGTACGTCTACGCGTGGACCGTACTAGTACCTCCTGCTAGTACTGTACGAGTACATGATGTTACATATAAGATACAATGTACTAGCTGGCGATAACGCACCGCGGTCGGTCCGGCTACTGGCATGAATGTACTGCGATTATGTACATCCGCGTGGGCTTCGATCGCGAATGAAACTGCCAAATCGGCAGATGGCAGACAGACAGACATGAGACAGCGGACACTATTTGATTTTTTCATATTGGAAAGCTAGGTAGCTAGCTGCTGTATCTGCATACAAGCGTGCAAGCTAGGGGGAACGCACGGCTAAGGATCCGGGGGCTTCGCGCCCTGCCTGGCGATCTCAAGTAATTGCCTAGAACATAATCAGAAGCTGGCCAGGCAGCCAAACAGAGGGACAGATAGACAGAGAATGCACACACTTTCATTGTAAAAGTTGACGATGAATATGTAGCCAGCTAGGGTGTTGGGAATCATGTCCCACTGTCACTACGTACCGGATGCAGCTGTTGATCCGCCTTGCGCCTCGACCCTGCCTACGTCCTGTCAGGTGTCTGTCTCTCCATATGTCTGGCTGGGTGCCTGTCGAACAACACATGTGCTCGTGCCCGGGTGTTACTGTTTGAAATTGTTATTTTCCTTTACTAGTAACGGCCATGGTGTACTCTGCTATTCCAGTTCCTATCTGCCCTAGTGCAAGGTAGCAATTTGGATGAACGCCCCCGAGTACACCCCATGGCTTGAAATATGTGCAAATGTGTTTGATGAGGGCGGCAGTGAGACACAAGTCTTGCACCCTTCGGCCCCCCGGGCGCGCGGGGGCGGGGGGGGGGGGGGGTATAGAGGCTTATGGGCAGGTAGGAGTAGAAGCCTGACCGGCTTGCCCAATCTGATTTCCTCCGCATCAATTCACAATTTACTGTAATTTCCTCAGTCACACTATGGCTGAACGAGTCTTTTGTGCTTACCTGATCCAACCAACGTATACACTGTGGTTTTGAATTCTTCTTTGATGCCTCAGCGACCGAGAAAGAAACGCAATTCTAGATATGCCGCACTGAAGGGGAAGGTGCGAGCTACGAGCTGCACCGGCCGCCTGGTCTGCATGCTGGGGTTCCCTTATGGGTCAGGGCGATCTGCTCTTTTCTGAAATCCTGCCCCTCCCCTTTTGCCCTCCTCCCTTGTCCTCGGCCGCCTCACTCAGCCATCAAATGTTCTTGGTTGACATGCATACATATGACATGGTAGCGCGGCTTAAACACAGCGGATGGCAGGGCCTTTCGACCATAGGCGCCCTTACATTGTCGAGCAGCGTACTGGCGGAGTGTAAGTACATCATGCCTTCACACTACAGTTCGAGCAAGACTGTTCTCTGCGCAGGGTTCCACACGGCCGGGCCTATGGCTGGCTCATGGTTTGTTGGCTGCGAGAGCTAGCCAAGCCTGGTCAGGCCAACAACCGCCCTGGCTCGTAGTGCATGAATTGTGTCATCGAAAGCTGTTGTCTGTACCCAATTTTTTTTAATGGGTTTGGACGAGAAGTGTATTGCTAGCCAGGTGCGAAGAGCGTCGATCATGAGATGAAACAACTAGACTATATAGGGATCTTGTTGTCCATGGCTTGTATTGTATGACTGTGCATTGCAAGGGGGGGGGGGGGGGGGGGGCGTTATTGTAATGGGGAGGGTGAAGCCGCTCAATGTCAAGTGCTGGACCGGCTCGCTGGGCAGACACTTGACCGTACGTACGATATCGTACTCGTACATGTATTGTCATCGATCGATGGCATGCACATTCGATATTGATATGAGCTTGATGCGTCTTACCCTACTGTAGTAGGTAGCTTGAGTAGTATCCGGGTAAGTGCTGGGGTACTAGCTAGCTAGCCAGCAGTCTGTAGTTTGTACAATATGTAGGACGTACAGGTCTGTAGTACGGGTGTAGGTACCACCTTTGTTTTTCACACCCGGGACTCGGGAGTCTCCCGGCGGGAGAAGGTGGGTCGATGGTGGTTGGGTGTAGCACCGTACAGTAGTCCGTACGTCATGATCATCATTCTTTAATCTTTTTGTTTTTCACCCCCGGGAGAAGGCAGGTCAACCCTACTGTAGCACCTTCAATTTTTTTTTTTGTAGCACCCTCATATTCAGGTGCATGCCCAGGCATGCCTGATGCCTGTAAAATGTCGCCGCATACCGAACATCGTTAGACCGATCCTGATTATACAGGCTGTACTCTTGTAGTACACACCCGTACACACTCCGGAGTCCGGAGTGTAGTACGACTACGAGTACTAGTGTAGGAAATGTACACTACTGTATATTATATCAGATTATATAATATATGCATGCTGATGCATGTACGCGCTCGTACGTATACTCTGACCCGCCCGCCCGGCCGGTCCGGAGACTGTACGAGTACCAGCCAGGCCGAGCTGTCGAACGGGGTCTGGTTGGGTGCAATTAAAACGTAACAACCGACTGAACAGCAGGACTTGACTCCAGACCGGACGGCGGACGGACGCGGCTGTGGCACTGATGTGTATAGTTGTCACTTGTCGAAACCCACCGTGCCCCCTCTGTTAATCTTTTTGCCCTCCGATCCCCTGACCATAGAAATGGCAGTTGATTGATTGTGCGAGACACAAGGGCAACGTTGACAGCAGAGGGCAAGCTACGCCGGGGCTAACACAGTGCAACGTACACGGGCTGCTGCACGAAGGTGCTCTTTCACTTTTCAGCACCTTCGCACAGACCCCGGACTGGCCGCACGTGCGCACTTCTCAGATCGGGCCACTTGTCCACGCAGGCCTTGCTTGTCCCAGTAGGAGATACCGTCGGCATTTTTCCCCAAGAAGCGCGATCTGTTGAGAACATGTGCCGAAACGGCCACCGGCCTGCTGACAACCGGGTGCTAGGCCAGTGAGCTGGCAGGGCTGCCTCAGACACACCTGACAGCAACGGCCAAAGAGCATACGTCCAATAATTCTAGGTTTCGAATTTTGAAAGACTGACCGGTGGCTGACGACGAGATAAAATATTTGGGCCCTGACCCGCGGTGTGTACGACGTACTAGAGCATAATACATACAAACCAGGATGCGGGGGAACAACACACCAACCGGGGCGTCGGGAGGAACGCGTGCCACCGCAACTTCAGCGGTCTGGGCCTGCCGCAAGGCGGCTGGTCCCACAGCTGTCGCATCCCTCACTGCTCTGGTGCTTCTCCTGCTGGTGACGACAGCGGTGCTCGTCACGGTGTTGCCCACGGCGTCCGCTACGCCGATGCCAAACGTGGTTGTCCTGCTGTCTGACGACATGGCTTGGCTTCCGCACTGGGCGGAGCAGCCGTTGGTGAAGAACCAGCGCCACTTTACAGAGCGCCCGTCCCGAGCGAAATCTAAGGACGCGGTTTGGCATTTACCGTATTCCGATCGAATCCGTCGGGAGGGCGCCGTCTTCGAGCGCGCGTACACAACGTCGGCCAAGTGCATGCCGAGCCGACTCGCCACGCTAACCGGCCGGGTGCCGAGCCGAGCTGTGGCGTCTAGAAAATACTCTCGCGAGCACAGCTCATATATCGAAGGCGGCGACGCCGACTGGCGCGCTCGCATCGAGAACAAATGGGTTGGAATGTCCGGCATCGACGAGGAGGAAAATCTCCCGAGCGCCATGCAAGACATAGGGTAAGCCCTCTTGTTCCAATACCCCAGCTGTTTACAGCTACCTGCAGTACACCGATCTCATAATGCTAACCCACGCAGCGCCAGACATCAGCGCTTGACATCCTTCCATATGGTAGCAGTGCATACCCCATGTTGATCTCGCGACAGCTTAGACGTGCGTATGGTCCAAATTGTACGTCCTGTAGTGCGCGATCCCTCTGATCGGGGCTGCCAGACGTGCCCCTCCCTCTTCCGCTGGCCGGTATTATTTCCCGATCACAATCTCAGCTTGCATACATGTATAGCTCCCACACAAGCCAATTACACTCTTTCATCCTCCCCCATCCCCTCTCCTTCCCGATCCCCTACCGCTGCAGTCACTGGGCCTTGGCTTGTCTTTCACATTTTGCTTCCATGCCTGCTCCCTCAGCTTTAGTTCTGCCCAGGCACCAAACGTAATAATTACAATGAGACATGCATGTCCTCTGGTCCTTGCCTCGCCTCTGTTCCTTTCTGGCTCGGGTTCATATGTGTCGTAGCTCGCCGTTCCCTGGCTCTCCATGAGCATCTCTCCAGACTCCTCAGCATGTAGCGACACAAGAGATAATGTGTTGATATTACACCGCACTGCAGGTATCGAACCGGGCACGTCGGAAAGTGGCACATTGAAGTTGATGTGACTGAAACGTCCTTTTTGAACTACACGAAAGCTCAAGAGCACGTTCGGAATTCTGGCTTCGATTTCGTCGGGGGTTTCTATTCACATAACCTCGGGGGAACGGTCAAGGGGAGGTTTGATTTCAGCCACAACCTGGAGTGGCTTGCGGCGGAAGCCCGGAGATTCATCTCTCACAGCGTTGAGGACGAGGAACCCTTCTTCCTGTATTTTGCACCCACCACGCCTCACCTTCCCGATAACTACGAGGCTATGACCGAGTACAGTGTTCGGGCCACTCCGGCAGGATGGCTTGATGATGATCCGGAGTCTGGTATGCCCAGCCGAGAAAAGATACTCGCCGGGCCAAATGTGACAGAGGAGAACGCCGGCTATTACTGGACTGACGCGGCATTTGGAGCGATTTACGAGCATTTAAAGGCCCTGGGGCAACTTGACAACACAATTCTGGTGTGGGCGGTGGACCATGGCCAGAATACGAAAGGAGCGCTGTTTGATGGCGGCTCACGGACGCCAATGGCTATCCGCTACCCTCCTTTGGTGCCTCCTGGTAGCCGGTCATCCAAGCTGGTCTCGCTGGTCGACTTGTTACCCAGTTTCCTCTATGTAGTCGGTGCTGATGATCCGGGCTTTGTGATGGATGGGGCAAGCGTTTTCCCACTGCAGGCCAAGGGGCGCGACGTGGTGTACTTGGAGTTAGGTGTTACCCGGGCGCTCGTTACATCCAAATACAAGGTAGGCTCCACCAGACTGTCATGGACTCATACGCTCTATCACCTACGTTTCCGATTTGGAGTTATTTCCATATTCCCTCCCATTCTCTTCCTCGCCTCACTCCTCACTTCGTTTCTCTTCGCTCCTCCTCTCCCTCAACCCCCATTTCCCAACTGCCTGCTTTCTCCCCCCCCCCCCCCCCCCTGCCCCCCCCAGCGTGCGTTGTCAGCCCTTAGCTCTCTTCTCCTTCCTTGCTCTTGATGGATACATGCTTCCCGCCACACAATCCCTAACGGTCCCCTGCTCCCGCGCAGCCACCTCCCCGGCGCTCCCTCAACCACTGAGTGACTCGTTCATGTTCGTCCGTCACCCCTTCATCGATGCTCTGGCACTGTGTTGCCTCTAGAGCCCCTCCATCACTCTGGCTCCCTTCTGTCCATGGTCGCTGACCCCCCCCCCCCCCCCCCCCCGGCCCTTTCCGTCGCAAGTACATTGACTTTGCTGCCGGAGATGGGAGATGGGTCCAGCAAAAGACCGGGACCATGGCCAAGATACATCCTGACTACTTGGACCGATATCAGCTGTATGACCTGGAGAAGGACCCCAGCGAATCGAACAACATCGCTGACCGCGGACCGTACCACCGAATACTGTCAGGCTTGTTCAATGCAGCATTGCATTGCATTGACAACAAGCTGCGCCTGTCCATACCTGACGAGGAGGCCAGGAGAAAACTCTCTTGAGGAATGCTACGCTCTACTGGGCCCTGTACATGAAGAAGCATAATCCTCCCCCATTGGTCTGTAACCCATGGCTCTGGGGTGCAGACTGCTGTCCTGTAATATTGATGCCTTCTCTCCATGAGTATTGCTGTGTCCCCTGGGTTATTGGTTGCTGTCTGCGTGTTCCTTGGGCGATGTGTCATGGCACGTTGCGCTCTTTCCCCTGTCCCTCTCGTGATGATAATTGGAGGCACCCGGGCCTATGAGGCGAAGGCAGTCCAAAGAAGCAGTGTTTTTTAATATGTCGGGCTTGGGAGGCATAGGGTGCTGGAGGCTAGAGGCATAGGTTGCTGTGGTGTTGTTGTATCGGGGCAGGGTGGGGCGAGGGCGGCCAGGAAGGGCTGGGGTTACAGTGCGGAAGGGGCGGCTGGGCCCTTCTCTGCCACACTCGTTCAACTCCGGGCCACATGTGCCCCCCCGGGCATGTGCTAATGGCAACGGTCACTGTAGAATCGTTGTCAACAGTGGCGCTGCCATTGGCATGCTGCCGCCGCTGCTGCTGTTGCTATGGGGGGTTCCACGGGCTTTTTGCAGGAAGGGGTAGGGGCACGG
>NW_027453600.1:0-20387 GCF_964194025.1 Convolutriloba macropyga | reverse complement strand
CAATCATTGGCGTGTGAATCACACACCTTACCTCTCGGCCATCACTCCAAATTAATGTTATTTAAATCGTTATTTTGTTTCACCGTTTCAAATCTAGACTTTGTGATCCTTAAAGGTCCTTGTTTATAGAGAATTTTCCTTATAAATCTATTTTTGTTCTTTGAAAAAGCCTGGAAACTAAAATTCCTGTTAATGGTTATCTAGTTTAGACGAGAGCTGTTTCTCATGTAATGCAGCCGAAGGCCCTAAATCCAACTCTGATAAACTAAATATTGAGTTTGATACAGTAAATTTCATACTAAGATCTTTACCAAGCAGCTGAATGGAAAATGCAATAATCAAAATAAAAGCTGTCGCAGATAGCATAAATTCAAACATTTTTTGCAATCACATGTTACTCAGTAAACATCTTGTAATCTTACATAATTTTGATCGAAACAATTGGAGCGAAACCCGGGATGTTTCTATATTGGCAACCATATCCAAGCCATATATGGTGTTTATGATAATTTGGCAACCATCTAGCTGACCATGGAATAAAAACAACAGTGCTCAAAAAGCTCTTAAAGCAGCCATGCCTTGCACTCTGAGTGGAGAAAACCTCATATATGGAATTCTTGGCAACCATAGCCAGATCATATGAGAAATTTGTATACGGTCTGTATGGAACCATATATGGTTGTTGGATATAGTTGCCTAGAAAGGTCAATCCGGGCATCCGGCAATTGTATTATGAAGCCAAAAATTTGAATCTTCCTAGCTGTAGTTACTGTGAAAAATGACTGGTACTTCCAAACCGTTTTTAAAGCGCACTTTCAAGCCCAGAGTGAACTAATAAATCACCTGATCTGAAGCTCTCGAACGTGGGCATATCTTGGGATTCGTTCTCTCATTCTTTTTGTTCCTGAGTGAGTTCTTTATCGCCAAATGTTCCAACAAATAGAGCTTCTTGTCAGGCTATGTCAAGATTAAGCTATTTACAAGTTACCATATGTTGTTCTCCTTCGACATTATAACAACGGGGGACAACAGTTTGCGATTGTTTATTTTTTTGTCCGACCGAATTTTTACTGACTGATTCCCGAGATTTATGTCAACCTAGTTGTCTTTTAAAACTTAATCCCAAATTTCCAAGTAGCGGATGGCCAAAGAATTCTGATTTGAGCTAATTGAAGTTCAAATTACTCTCAGTGAATAAAATAGTTACATTATTTTACTCAAGCATAAAAGGTTTCAACCAAAGATATTATTGTTTTTGAATTCAAACGTAAGACCTTTTCAATAATTTTTTAGTTTAATTGATTTTGTAATCTTGGGAAAATTGGATAGTTACATTCGATCAAGGACCAAAATAACAGCCTATGTCACCAAAAAATGAGCAATGCGCTACTTATGAATAATACACCAAGTAAATCAAATGAGCAATGCGCTTTTTTTGAGAAATGAGCAACGCATTATTGTTCCGACCCCACTTGTGGGGGGGGGGGGGGGAGGAACTATATATTCAAATGGTTTTTTTTTATTCAGTCAATTTTGGCCGATCGATATATTCATCGCAGAGAAATGTTAGTGGTATCATTAAAAAAGTGGTCCAGCGTAGAATTCAAAATTAAAAAGATTTTTTTGATTTTCGTTTTTTTTCGAGGAGTTATCGAAGATTGAAGTTTTGTCTGAACAAGGGGTATTTGTTCACTTTTAGGGTGATTTTTCTTCAAATTAAGATATTTTTTATAAAAAATAATATTCCAAACTTAAATTTCTTGCCAAAAAATGAATCAATTTTGTGTTTCTAATAGACTAAAGGCCATAAAAGAAACTAGTTCTGGTCTCATAGGGAGCTTCAATATCAAAAAATTTCAAAATCTATTTGAGAGCTCTTTTTTATAAAACTTTTCTGCTTTTTTTCCTTTTTTAAGTCACCCAGAGACAAGTCATTTTTCATATCGAGGTTCCGTTAATGACAAACCTCTTCGACAGTCAAATGAGGCCCAATGAACAAAAAAAAGCGTTTTCAATGAACTGCTCAAGTTATTAACTCAAAAATCCACTCTGAGTTTTCATAATTTTAAACGAAATTTTGAAGTTCGTTTTGAGGTTGCAGTAACTTTTGGAGTCTTAGGGCATAGACTCAATGAATAACAGTGCATTATTTTCCGTAATGAGATTTAAGTCAGCATATCTAGTGCATTATGTGGACAGCTAATGGCTGTTAAGACTTTCAAAATAAATTTTCGAAAAAAAAAATTTAACATTCACAAATCAAAATTTTATTTTCGTGAACTCTTAGCCAGTCTCAAAATTGACAGGTCCACCTTCCTTCATACTGCAAATAAAGTTAAATTTTTGAGTGGTTTTTTCTCCTAACTATTGGTTATATGATCTCAATGCCACAAGATTTTGAAAAAAAACTATAAACTTTGGATATTTTCGCATTATTGGTTCCTCTTGAAATATTATCACATTGCCCTATTTTTGATAGCTCCCATCGCCTTCAAGAAGACGTTCAATGGGTCAGAGATAAAGTTTTCAAAGAAAAACGTATGGATTAAATGGCTTCGACACTTTCTTCTTGTATTTTTCTACTGATTTTTTGGTTTTTGCCTGTATTTGTTGTTGTTTTCATAGCCATAAGACTTATTGCGATGTGTTATTGATTAAATATGTATGACAAATATCCTTGTCCTCCCGTTGAGGCACAACGGAGAGAATTTATCGACTTCCGTTGAAAGCTATTGAATTTAATTGCTGTTAAGACATTTAAAATCTAGCTGACCTTGGAATCAAAACAACATAGCTCAAAAAACTCTTAAAGCAGGCATGCCTTGAACTCTGAGTGGAGAAAACCTCATATATGGAATTCTTGGCAAACATAGCGAGATCATATAAGAAATTTGTATACGGTCTTTATGGAACCATAAATGGTTTGTGGATATATTTGCCTAGAAAGGTCAATCAGGGCATTCGGCAGCGTATTATGAAGCCAAAAATTTGAATCTCCCTAGCTGTAGTTACTGTGAAAAATGAATGGTACTTCCAAACCGTTTTTAAAGCGCACTTTCAAGCCAAGTGTGAACTAATAAATCACCTGATCTGAAGCTCTCGAACGTAGTTATATCTTGGGATTCGTTCTCTCATTCTTTTTGTTCCTGAATGAGTTCTTTATCGCCAAATGTTCCAACAAATAGAGCTTCTTGTCAGGCTACGTCAAGTTCTAAGCTATTTACAACTTGCCATATGTTGTTCTCCTTCGACATTATAACAATGGGGGACAACAGTTTGCGATTGTTTATTTTTTTGTCAGACCGAATTTTCACTGACTGATTCCCGAAATTTATGTCAACCTGGTTGTTTTTTAAAACTTAATCCCAAATTTCCAAGTAGCGGATGGCCAAAGAATTCTGATTTGAGCTAATTGAAGTTCAAATTACTCTCAGTGAATAAAATAGTTACAATATTTTACTCAAGCATAAAAGGCTTCAAACAAAGATATTTTTGTTTTTGAATTCAAACGTAAGACCTTTTCAATAATTTTTTGGTTTAATTGATTTTATAATCTTGGGAAAATTGGATAGTTACTTTCGATCAAGGACCAAAATAACAGCCTATGTCACCAAAAAATGAGCAATGCGCTACTTATGAATAATACACCAAGTAAATCAAATGAGCAATGCGCTTTTTTTGAGAAATGAGCAACCCATTTTTGTTCCGACCCCACTTGTGGGGGGGGGGGAGGAACTATATATTCAAATGGGTGTTTTTTTATTCAGTCAAATTTGGCCGATCGATATATTCATCGCAGAGAAATGTTAGTGGTATCATTAAAAAAGTGGTCCAGCGTAGAATTCAAAATTAAAAAGATTTTTTTGATTCTTGTTTTTTTTCGAGGAGTTATCGAGGATTGAAGTTTTGTGTGAACACGGTGTATTTGTTCATTTTAGGGTGATTTTTCTTCAAATTAAGATATTTCTTATAAAAAAAATATTCCAAACTTAAATTTCTTGCCAAAAAATGAATCAATTTTGTGTTTCTAATAGACTAAAGGCCATAAAGGAGACTAGTTCTGGTCTCATAGGGAGCTTCGATATCAAAAAATTTCGAAATCTATTTGAGAGCTCTTTTTTTATAAAACCTTTCTGCTTTTTTTGCTTTTTTAAGTCACCCAGAGACAAGTCTCTTTTCATAACGCGGTTCCGTTAATGACAAACCTCCTTGACAGTCAAATGAGGCCCAATGAACAAAAAAAAATTGTTTTCAATGGATTGCTCAAGTTTTTAATTAATTTCGACTCTGAGTTTTCGTAATTTTTATCGAAATTTTGAATTTTGTTTTGAGATTGCACTAACTTTTGGAGTCTTAGGGCATAGACTCATTAAATAACAGTGCAATATTTTGCGTACTGAGATTTAAGTCAGCATATCTAGTGCATTATGTGGACAGCTAATGGCTGTTAAGACTTTCAAAATAAATTTTCGAAAAAAAAAATTTTTATTAACAAATCAAAAACTTGTTTTCGTGAACTCTTAGCCAGTCTCAAGATTGATAGGTCTACTTTCTTTCATACTCTAAATAAAGGTAAAAGTGTGAGTGGTTTTTTCTCCTAACTATTGGTTATATGATCTCAATGACACAAGATATTGAAAAAAAATTAAAAACTTTGGATATTTTCGTATTATTGGTTCCTCTTGAAATATTATCACATTGCCCTATTATTGATAGCTCCCATCGCCTTCAAGAAGACGTTCAATGGGTCAAAGAAAAAGTTTTCAAAGAAAAGTTTGTGGTTTAAATGGCTTCGACACTTTCTTCTCGCATTTTTCTACTGATCTTTTGGTTTTTGCCTGTATTTGTTGTTGTTTTCATAGCCATAAGACTTATTGCGATGTGTTATTGATCAAATATGTATGACAAATATCCTTGTTCTCCCATTGAGGCACAACGGAGAGAGTTTATTGACTTCCGTTGAAAGCTATTGAATTTAATGGCTGTTAAGACTTTAAAAACAATTCTTTAAAAAAAGTTTTTGAACATTAACTTCTCATTAACTTCTCATTAACTTGTCTTAAAATTGACAACTTCTATTGGCTTCCAGAGGACGTTCAATCGATCAAAAATAATTTTTTCAGAGAAAAAGTTAGGGTTTCATATGTCTTCGATCTTTTCTTCTCTCACTTCTCTACTGAATTTTTGGCTTTTGCCTGATTTTGTTTCATTTTCTTAGTCACAAGACTTGTTGTGATGTCTTTTTGGTCTCCTATGCATGACAAACATTCCCATACTCCTATTGAAGCATGTTTGAGCCTATTTCTTGAGTTCAATTGAAATTCATTGAATTCAATGTCTGTCAAGAATTTATAAATAATTTTTCGAAAATTTTTTTGAACAATAACCAATCTTAAAATTTTCGTGAACTGTTAGTCAATCCCAGTATTGACAGAACCCTTTTGCTTTTTACTGAAACTAAAAAAAATTTCGTTGGAGGTTTTATATTCTAACTATTAATTATATGACTTCAATAACACAGGAATTCAAATTTTTTTTGAAAAAATTTTTTCGATATTTTCGTATTATTGGTTGCTTTTGAACTGTTATCTTGTTATCCAAATATTATGCACATTATCCAAAAATTATTCTATTCCCATTGGCTTGGAAAAGAATTTCAGTGGATCACAGATAAAGTTTTCAGAAAATAGCCAATGGTTTAAATGACTTCGAATTGTTCACCCACTTTTCTACTGAATTTTGGTTTTCGCCTGTTTTTGTTGTTGTTTTCATAGTCTTAAGACTTTTTGCGATCTCTTGATGATTATCTATGCATGACAAACATTTTTTTCCTGCCATCATGTTGTTTCTGAGCGTAGTTATTGACCTCCGTTAAAAGCCTTTGAGTTTTATGGCTGTTAAGACTTTAAAAATTTTCGAAAATTTTTTGAAGACTAACCAATCCTTAACTTTTTTAGTGCATTGTTATTCAGTCATAGTACTTACAGGATCACTTTTTTTCATTCTATTGCAGCTGAATTTAATCTGGTTAGCGTTTTCATCTTCTAACTGTTAGTTTTAAAGCTTCAATGCCTCGAGTTTTCTTTTTTTTACAATTTTTTGGTACTTTTTCTTATTTTAGGATCCTTTTGAAATCTTATCATATTATCTTATTACTGACAGTTCCCATTGGTTAAGGGAAGACGTTCAATGGAGCATAGACTAAGTTTTCAGAGAAGAGCTTATGATTTAAGTTGCTTCGAGACTTTCCTCTGGCACTCTTTTTTTGAATTTTTGGTGCTTGCGTTTCTGTTGTTGTTTTCATAGTCTTAAGACTTATTGTGATCTCTTTTTGATTATCTATGCATGGCAAACATCTTTCTCCTAGCATCGTGTTTTGTCTGAGAGTAGTTATTGAACTCCGTTAAAAGCTTTTGAGGTTTATGGATGTTAAGACTTTAAAAATAGTTTTCCGAGATTTTTTTGGAACATTAACAAATCCCAAACTCTTTTTTCGTGAAATGTCAGTCAGCCTTAGTACTTTTTGGATCCCTTTTATTTCTAATGCAGCTAAAAATATTCCGGTATGTGGTTTTATCTTCTACCTTTTAGTTTTAAAAATTCATTGCCACTAGTTTTCAAATATTTTTTTTTTTAATTTTCGGGTACTTTTTCTTATTTTTGGATCCTTTTGGAGTCTAATCACATTATCTTATTACTGATAGTTCCCATTGGTTAAAGTAAGACGTTCAACGAATCATATATAATGATTTCAGAGAAGAACTTATGATTTACTATGCTTCGACACTTTCTTCCGGCACTTTTCTTTCTGAATTTTTGATTGTTGCTTGTCGTTGTTGTTGTTTTCATCTTCAGTAACATGTTGTAGGATGTTTTTGACCAAACATGAGATGCCAACAAACTTGTTGTTCCGTGGAGGCATAATTTAGCGTTTTTAGTGGATTACGTTGATAGCTTATGAAATTAATGGCGTTGATACTACGAGTTTTTTCAAAAAAATCGTGGTTCTAATGTATTTGTTCATGTTTGATTTTTTGAAACTATATTGATAGAAAAGAAGAATCCCTAAGCTGTTACAAAATCATTTGAATTTAGAAAAGTTTTCAGTGAAGAAATCATTTATTAAAGCCTTCGACACTTTTCCCGCTCAATTTTTCTCCCGAAATTGCTGTTTTTGCCTGTTTTTGTTCTTTAGGTAACCGTAGATTGCTGACAAGTCTCTTAGGCTTGTAATTGAGGATGGAATTAATGTTGTTACCCGGACCTGTGAGTCAGTTTATAGCCTTTAATCTTAAAGTTCATGATATACATTTTCAAACAATTTTCAAACTTTTCAGTTTTTGGTGTTCTTTTCGTCAATTTTTAACCTATTTTCATCCTTTTTCTTGGTCACATCCTTTTTCTTGTATTCCAAAAAATAACATATCTACTGATATTATTTGTCACCGATGCTTTGTTTTTTGGACAATGTGCGTTATTATAAACGTTTTTTGAGTGGTCATTCTTTGCGCTTCTTTTTCTCTTCTTTCAGCAGAACACTCACGTAGTAACAGATCACGATGGTTTACAAGTGTGGCCCAAATGAACTTATTTAACCTCTCAGTATAAATCCTGCAGCTGAATTAGTAGATATAATCATTGAATTAAAAATGCATAATATTCAGATAATAGCTAATGATTTTAATGGTAGCATTAGCTTGTGTTTTCACAAATCGTTTCTAATTTTTTAGGTTTTTCTTTTTTTTCGTTTCGAAGGCTTAAACTACCCAAACACAGAACTTTTTGGTTTTTTAGTTACTTTTGGTAGTTTATCACGGATTTTTTTAGTTAAATCTAATGATTTTTAAGGCTTAAAGTTTCTGGGTTTATATAACATTGATTAAATTTTGAATTTCGCCTCATTGACCGTTCTCTTTGTTTACTTGTAACACAGTGTCATTAAGAAAACTTTCCGTCCGCTGTATAGCTAGGAGAATTTAAATTTGAGTAGTTATGGTTTTATCTGACTGCATTTTGACGTTGTTACTATGTGGTTTTAAATTTAGATATTCAGTTTTTGCTTTGAAGTTTTTGTTTTTGCTCATTTTCTGTTGCTTTTTTGTCTCGTAGTCTCTTTAAGGTCAGATCTCATTCGCGCTGTAATCAAGAATGGCATTATGTAATTCATTTAGTAGATAGCCTGTGTAACGATTGTTTTAAGCTCAATCATCTATTTTTGCTTTTTCTTCACTTGATTGACAATTAAGTCAAAAATGTAGATGAGCTCGGGTCGGAACATCATGTGCGAACGCACATTAACGAGCCGCCTTGTTTGATTAAAAAACCGTTCTATTTTACGCAGAAAGTGATCAAATAACATAATTTTTGTTGAACCTACTGTTATACTGAAGCGATTGCGCTCGTTTTAGTCTTAATATTTGTGGTTTCACAAAAGAATCGATTACTTTCTGTTTGATAGACTGTTTTATCAGAATCGGTGATTTACTGTTTGATAGACTGTTTCATCGGATATATTGTCGATACAAAAAAAATCATGTAATCAGCTTAAGCGATGAGGTCATGAAAAAGGCCTGCCTAATTTTATTTGTTATTGTTGGATTTACTAATTCAGAGCTCCCAATTGAAGAAAGTAATTTTGTATGAGATTATAATTCCTTCGCTCAACTGTTGGGAAAGTAAGGGAAAAGCAGGCCAAGAAATCATAACAATGAAAAGAGGAATTACATCCTTTTTGTTCCTTTTGGCACACACTGCAGTTATTAATTACGTCCACGTAGTCAATTGGTTTATTGGTTTAGTACACTTCAATTTAAATTGCAGTATTATCATCACCAATTTGGTGACAAATTAATGACAAATCACAGTTGAATTGTTTCAAGTTAAATCAAATTGATTGTATGCAATAGGCAGCTTTGTTTGAAATCTGTCCTGGGACGAGGTTTGATAAAAAAGAATGAAAGATTAAGGTGAATAGCGGTGAAAAGTACTTTCACTGCAAAGCGCCCGCATCTTCTAGCGTTGAATGCGGTAAAAGCGGTGAATTTTTGTAAGATTTACGATTTTTAGCGGTAAATTTTTTTCGCCACATTCACCGGATTTCCTTAAAAAAGCACCTACCGTACACGGATCCGAAACGGTCACCTGATTCTGCTGGTAGCGCTCATCTGTTGGGAAAATACGGGAAAAGCAGTCCAACGGAAGCATAACAAGGAAAACAAAATTGCATCCCTTTCGTTTTTTTGCGCACACAGCAGGTATTAATTAAATACTCGTAAACAAATGGTTTATTAATTAGTAAATTTTAATATAAAGCGCAATATTCTTATAAAAAAATTAGTTACAATTAAATGACAAATCGATTTTGAATTGTGTTTGAATTAAATCAAATTTATTGTCTACAATGATGGATCACCTTTGTTTGAAATCCACAGACAGCTTTGTTTGAAATTGGCGGACAAATTTCAATTTTCGACTTAGTTTTGCAAAAGCAGAAAAACTTAACTGTCTTGGTGCCAATTTAACGTATAATCTTTCCAATAAACCGAAAAGAAACAGGAAGATTTTGAAGCTGGAAAAACTACGTTCATTACAACAATGGCTTTAGCTTCAAACAAAAAAATTGTCCGAGTTGACAGTGCATAGAGTTAATCTATCGGTGTTGACATCAAGAACAGGAGCACAAGAACCAGGATTTCTTCAAAAATTAAAAAAAACTAACCAAAACGTGACATTCAGAACCTCTTTTTGGTGCTGAAAACCTGTTAACCTTAGTTGGCGTATCTATGCAACCCCTATCACTTTTTCCGTTTTCTGCTCTGATCAGAATACTGAATTCTCCTGATCACCGATAGCCAAACCACGTACTATTTTTGTTTTGGAAAAAATATCAATTTTGAAAATTTTTGTACATGCTATTACTTCAAACGAATGAAGTCTTAGATTATATGCAAAGCGGAAAAAATATAACAAAAACTGACAAACATTTTTCCAAAATTGATCCAATCACTTCAGTCTAAAGATTTACGCTCTATATCAGAGTTAGTTGAGTAGCTCAAAGCCGTGTCAAAAAGTCAATTTGAGTCAAGTTTTTCAAATTTTCATTATTTTCATTTGAAAAATCAGAAAAAAATGCTGACATTACTGAATTGTGCTGATTCCTAATTTGATTATCAGACAAAGATTTGAAAAGGTTCTGAGTTTGACCAAGTCTTACAACATTTGTTTCGAAAGATCTTTGCATTGTTTTCATATTAGAAAATAGTTCACCTAATTCACTGCATCACCCCATCAAAACTCGCCCTCAACTGACACAAAATTGGCACAAGTAAACTTTTACTAATAACTCAGTTTAAGTTTTAACCCTGAAAGCGCGCAGTTCTAGTGGAATCACTTCTTTTGTTATAAAACTGGGCTAGTCATATGGCATGAAGAAGTGAACAAATCTTTGTCCCGTCATCGCCGCAATAAGTTGTTATCACCTTCGCCGCTTTAGAATCTTTGCACATAGTATCTCCGGTCCTTCATCACCTTTTCCCGAACAAAAACTTTTCTAAGTTTCGTCGGAAAATGCTTCATATCTGCCGTGTATTCGAGGAGGCGGAAATTAATGAAATTTTTGAGAACCTAAAAGCTTCTCGCTTTTGTGTTGTTGTTGGATTCTATTTGTTGTGGTGTTGTGACTTAGTTTACTCTCAATTACGAGTTAGTTTGCGGTTGGTTCTCTTCAGTAGCGCTTTACTAAACGTTTTGCTCATCTCATTTATTGAGTTATGTCCTTTTTTTCCTCTTTTTTTGCATGCCTTTTAAATTCGTTTTTTTCGTTTTGCTATGCGTCCCTTCTTTCCCCTACTTATTTGGTGTATGATGTAGTATGTTTAGTTCTCTTTGTAGTAATTTGTTTCCGCTGGTATGCTGGTTGGGTTTTTAGTCCTGTGGTTTTTTAGGTTGTACTTAAGTTTCTCCTGAAGTTACGTCTATTTTGCCTCAAGATTTTAAACTTCTAGTAGCATTTTTAATGTTTTGGTTGTATGCTGTTTTATGTTTTTGAGTCACGGCTAATTTCCTTGGATGGGTTTTGTTCTCTGTAGTCTGCTAACATAGATTCATTCTGTCCGTCCCAATTTCGGCCCCGTTGTGCGTCGTTTGTCCGACCGTTCTTTTCAGTCAATGCCGTGATCTCGTTGCGCTGTGCGTCACTTGTTCGGCTTTTCTCGGCGTCCAAACCCCTTCCCGTTCTGTTTCCTTTCAGTGCCCTTAACGCTTTGTTTTTGTTTTTGCTGATTACTTCTGTACATGCGGAAATTTTGCTTTTTGTCGTTTTGCTGGGAGACCGTCCCCCTAAGGTTTGAAAGAAACCGTTTGTGTTCCGTGTGTGTGTTTGTGTGTTTACTTTTATTATAGTTTTGAATTATTGTTTTGGTTCCCGTTTTTATTTGAGATCATGGCAATATTGCAGGAAAAGTTCAAAAAAAATTTACAACGAGAACAAAATTAGAAGCTGAACCAATTAACAACCAATAGAACAAAAATTCTATCGATAAGCTAGGCAGAAAAATTAACACCAAACGTCTGATTATAGAGAGCAAAAATGCTTTCGTTAGAGTTTTTGATAAGAATGTGATCTTCAGTTTTGCACATAAAATTGAAGATCAAGACGCCGCCTGTAGGAACCTTGAAAAATGGTTAGAAAATAAACTCAAGAGAAACGAACATTTTATTGCTGCTGCTCGAGCGTACATTTTTTTTGGACGGAGACAAAGAAACAGCACAAAGCGTTTCTCACCATTCAAAACAGGTTCTCGTTTGACATCCTCAAAGAAATGAATCAAACGTCAAAACATTTTTGAAATATTAAAATTGAAATGAATTGAACCTAAAAACAAAGGAGGCAGAGCTGGGCATTGCCAGACAATGACTTGAGTTTGAAAGGCAAAGGCAATTTCAAGAACTTCATCAGCAGCTGGAGGATGAACATCCCCACTGGGTGGTTTCTATTCCAATTGAAGAAACTGAGATGATGAACGCCCCTTTAGAATGCAGAATGCAGCTTTTAAACCGGTGAACTAAGAAAGGAACTTTTTCAAAGTCAAGGAAAATTGCAGGTGTCACAAATGAACCGGGTTTACGTCTTTCCAGTTTCATCAACCAATCAGAGCAAACCACTGCCATTCATTCATTTTAGATTAACCTTTCAATTCACACCCTCATCTACTCAATAGACATGCTCAAACTGAGGCTAGCGATATAAAATTTAAAGCACCTCATGAAATCAACAACAAACAAGAACAGACACTTCCACAAACTACACCCTCAACACTGGCAATGGAATTCCGTATGCGACATAATTAAACGCCCCAACATATCTCCACTGCTGTCTGCAGCAACCCTGCATTTGGATAGTCAGCAAATGTACGAGTAATTCGCCTGCAGAACAAACATTGCTGAACAACTGAAACCATTCTCTACTGCCAAATAATGTTACGAACCCGCCAGAAGCTCAAACCGATACAGCCGCCGTTCTATGGCTGGTCCTAAACTACTTAACAATGCGAATCCTCTTAATCCCAACCGCGTTCCGTTTTTCTACCTCAACTACAACACAAGTATTCCCACCAAAAGTCAACAACTCGTTAGCAATTAATGCCAATAAATTAACCCCCTCTACGCCTGCAAAGTTATTTTTTTTTTCTGCAAATACTTTAGACCCAATTATTACCAATAAATTAACCCCCTCCACGACTGCAAAGGTCATTATTTCTTCTGCAAATACTTTGGACCCACTTATTTCAACCACGGCCACCTCAAAAAATGTACCCAACCCATCTATATCCATACGTTCATAATACTTCCTCAAGTAACGCCTGCTGTTTCCTGCAACTAAATTCTTCAAGCGGTGTCCAATTCAGCCAGAACACGCATAAAGTTAACAAAATCTCGTCATCAGTTGTTTCACCAACAAACAATATTTGGCACTTAATAAACACTGCTTTCCCGCAACGCACAATCTTTGAGGCCTCGGTTACTGGGTTGATGTTGTCGTATTTAGTAGTCTTTATTTAAATTTCTTTCATCAAGTCCTGTGCTTCGGTTTTTTGCTTTAACTAGTCTTTGAAGTTGAGGAGTGCCGACATTACCTAATGCTTTTGGACCGTACAGAAAAACCAAAATATTTTTATATTGGCTGACACTTTTTGCACAGCGGTGTCAAGGATTGATCTGCTCTTCAAGTCAGCGTCGTTAGATAGCAACCCAAAGAGGACTCGAAGTGTTTGTCGTTGCAGAGTAGTTTACGATGATATCTTGTTTGTGCATCTTTTGAGGTGGCAAAGAGCTTAATTGGTCTCAGTGCGCACTGACAGCTGGCTGTGGTTGCAAAATTGACGTTCAGTTGTCTTAATTGCATACTTATACATTACGCAATCATATGCAAGCTCAGCAATGGCAGTCTCTGCTTTTCCTGTGACAAGTGATTATCACTACGTCAACCTAATGTCATCTATCAGAAAAACTGCGTCTCAATCGCACTTTTAAAATAACCGTACCACTCATGCTATTACAAGGGGTCACCAATGTACTCTGAAAGTTTCCATTCCTGCAGGGGCTCATTCTTCAGGCTTATAAACGCTTCTGTGAAAACTTTAATTAGATTCACAATTTCCCATGAGGGCTTTGAGGAGTGGGTTGCTGTGGGCCACTTCAGCACAAAGAGGCAGGTACGTTGCATCCCTAAGTCGGTGGTATTTTTGGCGCTTGAAACTTAGGCGCAATAATGTTGACGTTATTAAAGCAATTAACGTAGTAACAACTTCTCCGGAACGAGCAAACGAGAGCCTGGATTGAACGGTTGTTTTTCGTTACCGCGATGCAGTGTTTATTAAATGCGGAACGCTGTTGGGCGGTGCAACAAATGATGTCGACATATTTTTAATACAATAGCGTTCTCGATGACGTGGACACCGCTTGATGAGTATGATTGCGGGAAACGCCATATGTTAAAATTTGGCGAAGCATTATGAACGTTTGGGTTTACATGAGTTGAATACCTCTGGGGCGGTGGGCCAATTAATTGAGTACAAAAGTGTTTACAGAGGAATAAATTATCTGTGCAGGAGTAGAGGGGGTCAATTGATTAAAATTAATGGCCACCGAGTTGTTGACTTTTTGTTGGAATAATTGTGCTGGTGGCGAGGAAGAAAAACAGAGTGCAGTTGGGATTAAGGGGATTTGCATGGATAAAGAGTTTATTACCGGGCATAGAACGACGACTGTATCAATTTGTGTTGTGACGAGGACGTAACATTAATTGCGAGTGGCAAAATGTTTCAGTTGTTCCGCCTTGCTTGACTTACAAGCAATTTACTCGTCCATTTGCTGATTATCCAAATGAATGGTTGCTGGAGACAGTTGTGGAGCGATGTTGGGGCCTTTGATTATGTCGCATGCGGAACTCTATTACCAGTGTTGAGGGTATTAATTGAGGAAGTGCCTGTTCTTGTTTGTTGTTGATTTCACGAGGTACCTTGATTATTACATTGTTAGACAAATTTTGACTATTACTATTTGGTACAGGAGGGTATGACTCGAGATGTTGAGTTCAAAAATCAGGAATGCCAAGGGTGTGATTTGAGTGGGCGATGAAACCAGAAAGATGCAGAGCCGCTTCATTTGCAACACCTTCAATGTTCTTAATGCTTAAGAATTTTTCTTTAACTGCAGAAGCTCCTTACTTAGCTCACTGATGTAGAAACTGCATTTTAGTTGAGCGATGATCTACGCATTTACTTCAACTGCAGTAGCATCCACCCGGTGGCGATGTTCCATCCCAAGCTGCTGCTGAAACTCTATTTCTCAGAATTGCCTGTGCTTTTCAAACTCAAGTCGTTGTCTGGCAAAGCGCAGCTCTGCCTCTTTTGTTTTTGAGTTCATCTCTTTTCAGTTTTAATACTTCAAAAATGCGTTGAGAATGGCTTGAATTTTTTGAGCAAGTCAAATGAGAACGTGTGCATTAATGGTGTGATGTGCTTGGTGCTGTTGTCTCTTTTGTATTAGAACGAAAAAATGTACGCAAAACTGAATATCTCATTCTTATCAAAGATTCTAACGAAAGAAAGTTTGCCCTTTTCAATCAGACGTTCGGACTTGACATTTCTGTTTTGTTTATCAATAGAAATCTAGGCGTTATGGTTGCTACTCAGTTCAGCTTCTAATTTTGTTCTTGTGGTATAAATTTTCTGAATTTTTCCCACAATGTTGCCACAATCTCAAGAAAACAGGAAGTAGAGCCTTAATTTAATAATATAATGAAATTAACCATAAACAAAACTCAAATGGGCTCTTCCGAAACGTAGGGGGACGTTTTGCTCACCAAATTGCCAAAACGCAGTATTTCCGCAAGTGCAGAAGTACCCGGCAAAAGGAAAAGGAAAACCGTTGGAGCCATGGATACGCGACAGAACGGGAAGCGTTTTGGACCATGAGAAATGTCGAACGAGTGATGGACGACGCAATGAGAATTGTGATCAACGGAAAAGAAAAGTCATGCAAACGTCGTAGGACGAGGTTGGATGTGGAACGGACAAAATTGAAACGTGGAGCAAAACGGCGCGCGACTTAGCAGGTAAACGAGGCAGACTGAAACAAATTGTCGGGCAAATAGCCTGCGACGAAACAGGAAGCCGGTATCAAGTGGGACGGAAACACTGAGGCGACAAGCAAGGATATGGCTGGACTATGCTAGCGGACTAGAGCCACAAACTCAACCAAACGAAATAACCGCGACTCCAGAACAGACAACAGCATGCTACAAAATATTAAACAAGCTGCATGGAAATTCTAGCAAACATCAAATGGTTAAAATCAAGAAGCATACCAGACGTAACTTCAGAAGTAACCTAAGTACAAGAAAACCGCAGGACTTAAAACCCAACCAGCATACAAGCCGGAACAAATTACAACAAATAAAACTAAACGTACTACATCATGCACCAAATAAATGGGTGAAAGAAAGCACATAGCAAAACGGAAGCAAAAAGAAAGAAACAAAAAATAAAACTAAATGGCACTACTGAAGAGAACCAACCAACTAACTTGCAATTGATAGTAAACTAAGCCACAACACCACAGCAGGTAGAATCCAACAACAACCCAAAACTGAGAGGCATTCAGGTTGTCAAAATTTTTTATGAAGTTCCGCCTCCTCGAATACACGGCGGGTATGAAGCATTTTTCGACGACACCTGGAAAATGTTTTAGTCTGGAATGTGTGATTTGTTGCCGGAGGTACAAAATGCAAATAATCTAGGGAGTGATATTAGCTCTAGTGGAATCTTTGATGTTATGTTCCGCACACTTTAAGTAAACTAGTGTCATTTTGTTTGCGATTAGAAACAATGTCTTTCACTATGTGGATGGTGACCAAAGTTCTGCGCTTCAGTTGAAGATATATGTGAGGAGTTTTTCTCTGGGGCAACACAAAGCAATTTCTGTACGCTCCTGATACTTTTCAAGCACTGCAAAAAGCTGCGAAGGTTTTAAAGGCTTATCGTTTTCACTGCGATGACAGTCAATGAATTTCTCACCACATCATGCCATATAACAAGCCCTGTTTTATCGCGGTAAAAAGGAATCAATTGGAACTGAGCAGTATTTCGTACTTTGACCGCGTTATGATTGAAACTCAGACCCGGTAGTGCATAAATTTTGTGTTATAATGGTCTTGTATCGCTTGAGGCAATGTTTTTAAAGCGTGATGGAGTGAACTTGCAGCTAAAATGAAAACCATATATCTTGTTACAACATAATTAGCGCGAGCTTTGCTCCAACTCCGAACCTCAAAGAAATACTGTCTCATTATGAGAGAAAAAGAAGATTACCAAGGATGAGCTCTTAGTTGCCAAGAAAAAAAAATCAGTTATCTATTTTTTTCTTCAAAATTTGAAAAACTTGACCAAACTCTGTAAATTTTAACCTTTTTGTACAAATGTTCGATCAGCAATTTATCAACGCTTGCATAACTTATTGCAAAACTTTCTCGCAATTGGTCAATTTTTTCAAACTTTTTTTCGCTTCGCTTAAAAGTGTAATAGACTGTACCCTTTTAAAGTACCAACCTACACCCGAATTTGATCAATTCTTAATTTTGACCAAAAAATTTTAAAAAGGATGTTTTTCAACGAAAAATGGGTAAGTGGTGGGTTATCGACAACAGTTTTTCAAAAAAAATCAGCTTTCCTGTGCAATAGGGGGCGCTAGATTTGTCGGATAAATAATCAATTTAATGCATCAAAACCAAGTTTTTTTGGTCGATTCTTACAGTTTTTTAAGAGTATTTCTTGTGCCTGGTCATGGGTAGAGTGTCTGCATCTTTCATCTCTTTCATCTTTGAGTCTGCATCTTGCATCTCTTTCATCTGAGTTTTTGCTAGCAGCAAACTTTTTTGAAGTAGAGCAGATTGCATCCAGATTTTTGCCTGTGAATGAAAGAGATTTTGAATTGTGGAGAAAATTGAAGTCGATAAAAAAATTTTCCACTAAAGAAGTAATGTCAGAGTAAAAAATGAATTTCATTGATCGCGGGTCGCTGGCAGTAATTAACACAACCATTCCTATTTACAAAATAAATTTGAGAAGTGATCAATGATACAATGTAGTGCAAAGCAATTGTCCCAGTATAAATATTACTGTCGCTAAATTGCAACACAAACAATCGTTGGAGATTAAATTACAACTTTCAAACAAAATGAGTTTTTGTCAATTTTGCAGTTGTACAACTTAAGGCACAATATAAGAAGCATACACGTGAAGATATCTTCTGAGAAACTCGAACTCAAATCTCGAAATCCATAGAATTACAAATGTTTAATTAGTTTATCACAACAGTTAGGCTAATCACTGAAGGCCCGTTGCGGAACCAAAATAAAGGAGACACAAATTATTCACTCTTTCGAATATTATTTCAACAAAATCTCGATGAAGGCAACTGTATTGCAAGACATCAAGGCAAAAAGCATTGTTACCTTACAGGCAAATCAAGGTTGATCTTTTTAGCAGATATTTGTCTAAGCTGTAAACTCAACGAAAATTATGTTAAACGGACGTTTTCAGTGCTATGCACGCATTTTGTAAAGCAAACGCAAATAAAATGACGTCATAATTTCTTTCTGGATAGATAGTTCGTTGCTCATTTACGCGGTAACAAATCGCCCGAGAGCTCCTCCAAAAATATTTACTGGTTTATCACATCAATTAGGCTTATCGAGAACCGCGAAGCGGTTCCAGAAAAAAGTCAGAATTTCGAAGTGACTTCAGCAGAGTCCCTTAACCATGCTTAGAACACGAAACAGGCACGTTTTTAAATGGCGAAAGTTAATGGATGTCAAGCTTCTGGCTAAGTAGCAACTTTTGGCATGTTGACTTCTGGCACTGAAGACCTTCCGATTTTTAAAATGTGCACGTGATTGTTTTAGAGAAATTAAGCCAACGTCAAGGAAAGTGCGCTAACATCAACAAGATCATTACAGACATGAAACTGTTTAATGAGTTACCACAACAACTTTTCATTTGGACTCCACTTATTTTGCAACTCATGCTTGTCTAGGCTTCTGAAAACTATGCTTCTGTATCAAATATATATTGTTTTTACACGACCTCCAGCTTAATAGGTGCAAATTATTTGAAACTCCAAGTGCACGTGCTCCATTTTCCCACTATGATTTTCTTATGACGGGGGCATAACGTATAATAACAATAATAAAGCAGAACTTAGAGATAAATCAAAGGGTTATACATTAACCCCAGTTTGTGTCGTTCAGTTTACTAGATAAAAAAATTCAGTTTTTTCACGTTCTTGCAGTTGTTGCACCCACATATATTTCGCCAAGAGCACGTGTTGTTTTCATCGTAACGCAGCCTGAAGTAGACAAATTATAGATCAAAAAGTTTGGCTTTGTGGTTTACTTGAAATAGGATATCTTGATTGAAGAACTCGTTGTGTTCGCAAGGTGGCAGGCCCTATACCAATAGTCGGATTCACATTTCCTGAGTTTTAGTTGTTGACAGGTGAAATAAGGAGTTGTTTGGTATCGAGTTGTACCTGGCTTTGTTTTTGATACAGGAAGTTTCTATTTCAAATCAACTTTCCCCGCTGAAATTTTTGCAAATGACAACACGACATGTAGCTCATGGTATGACGATAACGGAAATATATTGAATTTCCAGAGTTGTTCTTCGTAAAGATTTTTGGCACCAGCGATCCAATTTGTACACTTTCAAATAGACTGATTTCAACTTTGCCTGGTTTCCACACACTTAAGCCGTAACTGATAATTGGAACAATATAACTGACATATGAGTTCTTCCTGTTTGCATAATTTGACAAAGAAAGGTTTCTCCTGCTAGAGTAAAGAGCGTTTAAAGCCTTTTGAGTACGAGATTGAGAATCAGTGGCCTATGTAAGAGTGTCGGCTACAACTACTAGGTCTTTCATTACTGAAGTACTTCAAAAATTGAAATTAGACTAGCGGACTGTGCCGACGTCCTTCAACCACAAGCACCTATTTTTTGATAAATTTACTTCCATGAGATTACTTCGGCACCATTTCCAGATCCTCCGAACGTCAATATTTATTGCCACTGGGTTGGAACTATCTTGAAATCATCAGCGTAACCAAAAGAGTCTGACATGGAGCAGTTGGGAAGGTCATTTCTAAAAACCAAGAAAAGCAAGGGACCAAGAACTGATCCCTGTGGCACTCCGCTGATAACGCTCAGTACAGTCGAGATAGTGCCGTTGATTCGAACCGTTTGCTTCCTGTTTTTGAGGAATGCTGTTTTTGATTCGAACCGTTTGCTTCCATGGTCTTTCGATTCCCAATTAAGACAGTTTTTCTATCATACGTTTGTGGTCCACCCTTTCGAATGCCTTTTTGAAATCAAAATCACAAGCCCTGAGGAAATCGCAGCTGGACGAATCAACGTTAATGAAAAGCTGGTGTAATATATCAATTAGGTTCGTTTGCGTTGACCTTTTTGAACGGAATCCATGCTGTAATTCTGATAAATAATTTCTCAGGCAATTTCGAGACAGTAGACTTATCGGTCTGTAGTTTACAACTCCTGCTTGTTGCAATCTTTGAACATTGGTACAATTTCACTCGTTTTCCATTGATTTGGAAAATGACACTAGTTTGAAAAAAGGTTGAAGAGCATACAAAGAGATTTATTGGGAGGGGGGACGTGAATAGATCCCATAAGAATCCCCTTGATGATCGACTATCGAGAATTTATACATATATAGGGAGTTGAATTGCTGCGAGTTGACTGACATCCATTTTATTGGAAGGACTTTCTTTTAATTGGTATTTTTTGCTGGGTGGAGGCAGGGTTTTACTT
>NW_027453599.1:0-32691 GCF_964194025.1 Convolutriloba macropyga | reverse complement strand
AATTCAACAACCGTGAGTGAAATTATATCCAATATATGACCCAACTACAGTTGCTTATTCTTCTTAATGCTCATTCGGCTCAAATTTATTGAGCCGGATAACGAATAAAAGTTCTAGCAGTGCATCAATTAAAGTTCTAGCAGTGCGTGGCAATCATAAACTCTCTTCTCTGATTAGCCAATAATTTCGCTTTAATCTGAAATCTGCCACAAGAGGGACATTTTTTTGAACATTAAGCTTAAGCTCAAAGTTTATTGTTTCGTTTACAACTAGGATCTAAAAAAAGAAGTCCTGACATAAATAGAGAATATGTTCAATTTACCTTAAGATGTCCATGGCTAACAGCAAGCAGAAGAGGAGTAAAACCGTCCTTTTCCTGCATATTAATTCCCTCTCGCTTGCTCCTAAAACAATTATCTGCATCTGGGATCTTTTCTGCTAGCGCCCCCCCCCCCCCCCCCCCCCCCCCCCCAGCCTTATATAGCCGTTAGATTTGCACCCCCCAAAATCTGAGTTTTTGTGAATTGTAAGAGCGATATTTGCATTTCATTGAAACTAGAGTGTCTAGGTAGATTGAAGGCACTTTTAGAATAATTTCCTTAAGAAGTTTTAAAAAATCAAGCTCTTATTGTAGCCGATAACACCAAAAATGATCTAATACAGAAATTTTTATTGATGCTTACGTTATATGCAACAAATTTTGGTTGAATACGTAATACTTTCAAACCATAGCTGTGCTAGCTTTTCGTAAATGCATATTGCTTATATATGTTCACGTATAAGATTACTTAGCTTTAACAATATGTTTACACATTTATAAATGGGGGGTGCCTAACTAAGCGGGGGGGGGGGGGGGGGGGGGGCGCTAGCAGAAAAGATCCTGCATCTGTTCCATCATTCCATCATTCGTTATTTCCCAGCACATGATATATGTGCTAATGTGTCGTGCTAATGTCATGCTAATAATGTCGTTTTTGGTTCATAGAGATACTTTATATTGATGATAGTAAGTCGGTGGCATGAGTATGATAGATCAAATCAAAAAGCATTAAAAACAACATCTTAGATTGCTGGCACCGCCCAAAAATATTCAAGATTTTTTTAAATCAAAAACAAACTAAAAGATGAACAAACACCATCGCGTTTATTATTAGGCAACGTCTAAAGCACGATTAATTCGTACGTTCAGATTGGATAACCAAAAAGTTGGTTAAATAGTAAACAAATCCCAGCATCATACCGGGTTTCCAAGCTCACAATAATAAGGAATACACTATTTTTTGCAATGATGAAGTGAGTTTTATGCCACAACACAAAATAAGCAATTACAGTATTCAATTTCTTGCCTCACTTTTTGGAGACATTTTACTTCTATCTATATTCTGAAATTTTAATCAAGAAAGTTATAAACCTTCAATTATGATTTCAGTTAAAAATCATTGTTTGACTTATTTTCGGTGTTGATGCGTTTTGTTTGATCACAGCATTGGTTGAGCTTTTGAGCTCAGGCTTACAAATTTATTGAAAACTATATGAAGTTACGCGTTTCTCGGTGTTGATGAAGCTATGCGTTCGCATCCGAGTCCAAAAAGCTATTCTAGCTGCTCATAATTTTCGGTTCAAAGCAAAGTCCGATATGCGTATAATTTGTTCAAATCCGATACGGGAATACTTTCTGTTTGCCCATACAAAATTTTTGCTTTATTTTGTTTTTTAGTGGACGAAAAAAATGACAAAAAGAAGGGAAAATTTAAAACATGAGAGAAACTTTTTGTTTCGATCCCTCTTGAGGGGGGGGGGGGGGGGGACTATATACTCAGATGGTTTTTTTTGTTCAGAAAATTTTGGCCGATCGATATAATCGTAGAGTTTTAAGTGGTATCATTAGAAAGCCCGTCCAGCGTAGAACATAGAATTCAAAGGATTTTTCGCTCTTTATAGGGAGTTATCGAGGTTTAAAGTTTTGTGAATAATAGTCGTAATTCAGCTGTTTTTATTCACATTTTTGACCAAATTTTCGTCAATTTTGACCAAACTTTCGTCAATTTTGCTAAAATATGTTAAAACTGTTAACTGTAGTGTTATTGATTTTATCTCTAAAGATAGAGGAGGGTTGCTGAATTGTTCGACAAAAATTTTTCAGCTAGATTTTATGCTAAATTTTTCAAAACTCAGACTTCTTTTGTCGAAAAAATGGCTTTTTCAGATTATTTGCTTTAAATCTGCTGGAAGCAGACGCCTTAAACCTGCGGACATGTTCTTCTTAAGCTCAAGAAAGAGCTAGTTGCACTCCCGTTGGCTTTTAGAATTTTCTGGAATTATAATTTAGCCTAACTTTTGCAAATAAAAATTCGATAATTATACAAAATGCAAAATTTTTTGACAAACTGAAAAGTTTTGTATAGAATTGATCTATTTCGCAAATTTTTCAACAAATGAGTGTTTTGTTAGACGCGCAAAAATATCTGAGCCGATCTTGATCGCACCATGGATCCTTATGATAAATTTTTTCAAAAAATTTTATTGGGGCGCGACATTTTTTTCAAAATGTTTTCGCTATGTAAATGTTTTTATGTAAATTACGGTCAAGAACTTTAAATCAGGGCTCAATTAATAACAAATGCTGTTTACATTAAACGAGACCCAACAAGGTTATTTTATGGCTTCAGAAATAAGCTCATGGTTTTTATGGCTCTGACCAACTGTTCTCGTAAACGTTTTATAGACTTCTTGAGTTTTGCCTTTACTTCTTAAACTTTTTGCAGCCGAATGACTTAGTGTCCCAAATCAAAGATCTAGTTAGCTTTTGTATAAAAAACTAGACATTTTTAGGTGTTAGCTAATGTCTTTTATGACTTTCAATATATTTGTTTTGAGAAAATATCGATAAAATTTTGATCTTTGTGACTATTTTATATTTTTTCTCTCAACTTTAGGCGCAGTCTCCGTAAAAACAGGCCAAAATCCACTTCCTGTGGGTTATAGATTCATGTCGGTAACGGTTTTTTTTCAAATAATGATTTGCTTTGTTAGTACGCGTTCTCAATTTTTCTTGTATTTTTGATACTAATTTCATTTTTTATGCTTTCTTTTTGTTTCCTTGTGGCATTATCACATTATTGACGAGTCCAATTAAACAACGGCATTATAGGCAAAAAACACAACGTTGAACAAAGTTTATATGGATATGTTAATTGTTTTTGTTAAATAGTTTATGATTTTTGTGCTGAGACACAATGATCTCGCAAACTTTTGGGGTTTTTTTTGCATATGTTTGTCTTTCTCTTCGTTGTTGTACGCCATATAACAGATAGCGATAGATTGCTTCCCCAAGACGTATAACTTGATCTAGTTAAAGATGTCAGTTTTTAGCTGTTTGTTTTAATGACTTTGAAATTAAATTAAACGAAGTTTTTTTCATCTGTCTCCTTTCTGCTTTTATTTTTGTCACCATGTAACTCAATCTCACTCATTAGAAGTCTGAATTACTCTTTTGACTCAAACATTTTTTCTATGTTGGTTATACGTTGTGACTGATTGCTTCGACCATTTAACTTCATAAAATTAGTTTTCGAGATTTCTATACTGTTCAATTTTTGGTTTTTTTTAAATGTTATCACGTCCAGGTAGTCCGAAGTAGTTTAGGTAGTCTAAGTAGTTATAAGGAAGACTCGTTAATGTTAAGAAGAAGGGAAAATAATGATTTGCACTTTATGTAGGGAAAATATTATAATTATAGTGCCTTGAACAGTGTCATGTCGTAAAATTGTTTGAAGTTTTGGCTTAATTATGTATTTGTTTTTTGTGGGCTCGTGATTTAGTCTCATTATTAACAGGTCCAATTGGCCTCCTTGAGGTTTTGATACTAAATCAATAATTTTTTGCTGTATTCCTCAGTCTGATATGACTTTTCAAAAGATTTGTTTTCAAAAATAAATTTTGAGTTTTCCAGCTTCGTCTTTTCTAAATAGTTTTTCTGCCGATTTGGAATTCAGTCTCTGAAAACACAGGTCACAACCTGTTTCCCGTGAGCTATAATTTAATCTTCATAACGTTTTTAGCTTTAAACATTGTTTCTCGGCTGTGTTACTACTGTTACTACGAGACGTCAAAAATTGTTAGATTTTTATATATTTCTACATTCCAAAGGATTTTTGGTTTCCTTTGAAATTTTAGCAATAATTGTTGATCGTATTGGTTTTGAATATTTTTGCAATCGAACAAAAAATAATGACATGTCTCAATTGCTTCGTATGTATATACAAATGAATAATTTAGGGATTTTAGTTGATATATAACGACATTAGAACTGTAAAATTAATTGTTTTTTGTTTTCAAAAATGAAAAATTATTTTTGAACTTCGCACTTACTTGTGCTTTTTTGCCGAACTGTTAACCAGTCGCATTGAAGACATGTCCCATATTTTTTTCACTGAAGTATAGGTTAAATTTTTCAACAATCCCCCTTTTTGCAAAATCGGGGCTATTCGCTAAAAGATGTAAGATTTGCAATGAATGAGTAAAAATGTAAGATTTGCGCTTAATGCGATGAATGCGATGAAAAAAATATTTAAGCAGTGAAATTTTTTTTTCACCGCTTATGCGGTGAAGGAAAATTCTTCACGGCTACCAGCAGAATGCGGTGAAAAAATTTTTTCTAGCGCTATCAGCAAAATGCGGTGAAAATTGATTTTTCACCGCTACCATCAGAACGCTGTGAAAAAAAATTTCGTCGCTAAAATCGCAATCCTTACAAATATTCACCACTAATTTCAAACGCTTACCTTAAATTGACAAGAATTTTGAATGAAGTAAGTGACAGATGGCGCAGTGGAATAAAAAACATGGTGACACGCAAAACGTACGTGGTTCGAACTCATGTTCTTTGTTGTAAGAAGTCCGGTGAATGCGGTGAAAAAAATTTTTCACCGCTAAAAACCGCAAATCTTACGAAAATTCACCGCTTTCACCGCATTCAAAGCTAAAAGATGGGGGCGCTTTGCGATGAAAAACCAATCAGAGCCGACTGATAACTTTCCACCCACGTATGCGCATACTGGTGAACACAAAGTAAGCTGAATTAAAAGTAGGAGATCTTTTCCGCTAGCATTAAGAAAATATTAACAGAGCAGTAGTTGGAAATTAATCTGTGTATAATAATAACGAGCTGTATATAATGTAAACATCAACCAAAAACTTTTTCTTATTGCATTACTTGGAATTGCGTGCTTTGTAAAAGGGTCTACTATTTTGATTTTCCTGAAAAATGTTGCAAATGTGGATGTTGGTGTATTATACTAGGTACGTAATCATGAACACAAGTAACCTTTCTAGAAGGTAGCCAAACATTAAATTTGTGGGGTGCCTAAGTTTCGCCTATATAGGACGGGGGGTGCTAGCGGAAAAGATCCACAGTAAGCCGACATAAAAACAAGCCGAAAGGTATGTAATAGTTATGTAATCTATCAGAAATAATACATTGTTAACCATTACAATCAAAACTGCGCATATTATTATGGTGCATAATGTATTCCAATGCACTAAAGAAAAAAATACGTCAATTTTTAGACATCTAGTGGGTGCGGACCGCTGTCCACGGCTATGCCTCTCATCCGCTGTGGGATGTAATCCGGAAACTGCGGACCTGTTATCGCGGTACTTACTTGACCTCATTTTGAAAAGGATCTTTTCTGCTAGCCCCCCCCCCCCCCGCTTAGTTAGGCACCCCCATTTATAAATGTGTAAACATATTGTTAAAGCTAAGTAATCTTCTACGTGCATATATATGAGCAATATGCATTTACTAAAAACTAGCACAGCTATGGTTTGAAAGTATTACGTATTCAACCAAAATTTGTTGCATATAACGTAAGCATCAATAAACATTTCTGTATTAGATCATTTTTGGTGTTATCGGCTACAATAGGGGCTTGATTTTTTAAAACTTCTTAAGGAAACTATTCTAAAATTGCCTTCAATCTACCTAGATACTCTTCTTTCAATGAAATGCAAATATCGCTCTCACAATTTGCGAAAGCTGATTTTGTGGGAGCAAATTTAACGGCTATATAAGGCTGGGGGGGAGGGGGGTGCTAGCAGAAAAGATCCTTTGAAACTTCGGCTTGCTTGCCTATCGGCTTGCTTGACCGCCACCGCGCATACTATGTAAAACTGAATAGAATAAAATACGCTATGCTATGACAATTGGAATACAAAGCGAAAAGACTTTCAGACTTGCGGGTCGGTGGGCGTGCCTCGCCGCGATAACCGACCCGCGATTTCCGGATTATATCCCACAGCGCATGAGAGGCGTGGCCGTGAACAGAGATCCGCAATTGCGCTCATATTCGGCTATCTAATTAGGCTAAGTAATATTGGTTAAGTATAGCAGAGACGGGGTGATTCTCTACTAGGTACCGAAGGGGGGAATTGTTGAAAAGATCCCCTTTTATCTGATTAACCTCTTCGCAGAATTAAACATTGCTGTGGGTTAGTGATGTCTGCATGAGGCTAAACCCATTGCAGATCTTTTCCCTACTGTTAGTTCGCATTTTTGATGAGACCCGAAAGGTCCCCATAAATTGCACTAGACGACTCGAGGCCATCTAGGCGGGTTATTGGGAGTAGTTTTCAATTAGCAATAACTGCCGCTCAGGTATCCTTCATTGCGTACAGTACTGCCTCTGCGCAAAGATAACCTCTCCCACAATTAATTTTAACCCCAATTTCAAGAAAGCTACAAGATTATTAACTTCATCTGCGATAAAAACCGAAATGCTTTGTTTATTAAAATAACAGACCATTTCACCATTTACTTATCAAAATTTATGGCATGCTATGTTTTGATTTTGGAACAAAGAATCCACTTTAATTCAACTATTTGAAAAGAATAAGTTATATTACAATAGTATAGCTGGTTTAAATGTATAGAGAGAATAATAAAGTTAATGTTAGCAAATGATTTGGTGCTAGGAAAATTGGCCGACAGGGCGTTTAGCCGACAAAGAAAAATGGGGAAATTTAGCCGACAGTTTTATCATATATGGCCATAAAAGTCTCATTGGTCCATAAATCAGTAGTTCGGTTGTGATAGATTCATATCAAGTCCCACGGGCCGCTGAGGCATGGACATGGCCCGCGAGGCATGGCCAGATGCGGTAAAATACCTTTGTTACGCTAGTTGATAGACCTTCGTTACACTAGTCGATAAAAAAACTGCGGTATATTTGTCCGCTTACGAAATAGTGTTTTAAATTGACCAATCACAGCTTCAGAATAAGTTTTATTGCTTATTTTACTTAAATTGTCGGCTAAATTTCTAATTTATTGATTGTCGGCTAAACGCCCTGTCGGCCAATACGGCGGCCACCGATTTGGTTTGTCTCGCCATAGCGTTGATTTGACCAAGTGTGCATTCAGCATAATTCTTAGAAACAAATGAACAGATTCAGAGGCAACTCTTTGAACCGTGGTGGTGCAAATGCGTATTTCTAACGCAGCAAGCCGTTGCAGAAAATATTTGCAAACAGACAAACCGGAGGGCGCTGAGGAATTTGAATTCGTATATTCGTACCTTTTAATCTCATCGTAATCGCTCCAAAAGGCTCATCAACCAAACCTTCAATTAAAATCATTTATTTTGTATTCGATTTTTTCGTTGAGGGACACGCATAATGAATCTAATTGCAATTCAACAACCGTGAGTGAAATTATATCCAATATATGACCCAACTACAGTTGCTTATTCTTCTTAATGCTCATTCGGCTCAAATTTATTGAGCCGGATAACGAATAAAAGTTCTAGCAGTGCATCAATTAAAGTTCTAGCAGTGCGTGGCAATCATAAACTCTCTTCTCTGATTAGCCAATAATTCGCTTTAATCTGAAATCTGCCACAAGAGGGACATTTTTTTGAACATTAAGCTTAAGCTCAAAGTTTATTGTTTCGTTTACAACTAGGATCTAAAAAAAGAAGTCCTGACATAAATAGAGAATATGTTCAATTTACCTTAAGATGTCCATGGCTAACAGCAAGCAGAAGAGGAGTAAAACCGTCCTTTTCCTGCATATTAATTCCCTCTCGCTTGCTCCTAAAACAATTATCTGCATCTGGGATCTTTTCTGCTAGCGCCCCCCCCCCCCAGCCTTATATAGCCGTTAGATTTGCACCCCCCAAAATCTGAGTTTTTGTGAATTGTAAGAGCGATATTTGCATTTCATTGAAACTAGAGTGTCTAGGTAGATTGAAGGCACTTTTAGAATAATTTCCTTAAGAAGTTTTAAAAAATCAAGCTCTTATTGTAGCCGATAACACCAAAAATGATCTAATACAGAAATTTTTATTGATGCTTACGTTATATGCAACAAATTTTGGTTGAATACGTAATACTTTCAAACCATAGCTGTGCTAGCTTTTCGTAAATGCATATTGCTTATATATGTTCACGTATAAGATTACTTAGCTTTAACAATATGTTTACACATTTATAAATGGGGGGTGCCTAACTAAGCGGGGGGGGGCGCTAGCAGAAAAGATCCTGCATCTGTTCCATCATTCCATCATTCGTTATTTCCCAGCACATGATATATGTGCTAATGTGTCGTGCTAATGTCATGCTAATAATGTCGTTTTTGGTTCATAGAGATACTTTATATTGATGATAGTAAGTCGGTGGCATGAGTATGATAGATCAAATCAAAAAGCATTAAAAACAACATCTTAGATTGCTGGCACCGCCCAAAAATATTCAAGATTTTTTTAAATCAAAAACAAACTAAAAGATGAACAAACACCATCGCGTTTATTATTAGGCAACGTCTAAAGCACGATTAATTCGTACGTTCAGATTGGATAACCAAAAAGTTGGTTAAATAGTAAACAAATCCCAGCATCATACCGGGTTTCCAAGCTCACAATAATAAGGAATACACTATTTTTTGCAATGATGAAGTGAGTTTTATGCCACAACACAAAATAAGCAATTACAGTATTCAATTTCTTGCCTCACTTTTTGGAGACATTTTACTTCTATCTATATTCTGAAATTTTAATCAAGAAAGTTATAAACCTTCAATTATGATTTCAGTTAAAAATCATTGTTTGACTTATTTTCGGTGTTGATGCGTTTTGTTTGATCACAGCATTGGTTGAGCTTTTGAGCTCAGGCTTACAAATTTATTGAAAACTATATGAAGTTACGCGTTTCTCGGTGTTGATGAAGCTATGCGTTCGCATCCGAGTCCAAAAAGCTATTCTAGCTGCTCATAATTTTCGGTTCAAAGCAAAGTCCGATATGCGTATAATTTGTTCAAATCCGATACGGGAATACTTTCTGTTTGCCCATACAAAATTTTTGCTTTATTTTGTTTTTTAGTGGACGAAAAAAATGACAAAAAGAAGGGAAAATTTAAAACATGAGAGAAACTTTTTGTTTCGATCCCTCTTGAGGGGGGGGGGGACTATATACTCAGATGGTTTTTTTTGTTCAGAAAATTTTGGCCGATCGATATAATCGTAGAGTTTTAAGTGGTATCATTAGAAAGCCCGTCCAGCGTAGAACATAGAATTCAAAGGATTTTTCGCTCTTTATAGGGAGTTATCGAGGTTTAAAGTTTTGTGAATAATAGTCGTAATTCAGCTGTTTTTATTCACATTTTTGACCAAATTTTCGTCAATTTTGACCAAACTTTCGTCAATTTTGCTAAAATATGTTAAAACTGTTAACTGTAGTGTTATTGATTTTATCTCTAAAGATAGAGGAGGGTTGCTGAATTGTTCGACAAAAATTTTTCAGCTAGATTTTATGCTAAATTTTTCAAAACTCAGACTTCTTTTGTCGAAAAAATGGCTTTTTCAGATTATTTGCTTTAAATCTGCTGGAAGCAGACGCCTTAAACCTGCGGACATGTTCTTCTTAAGCTCAAGAAAGAGCTAGTTGCACTCCCGTTGGCTTTTAGAATTTTCTGGAATTATAATTTAGCCTAACTTTTGCAAATAAAAATTCGATAATTATACAAAATGCAAAATTTTTTGACAAACTGAAAAGTTTTGTATAGAATTGATCTATTTCGCAAATTTTTCAACAAATGAGTGTTTTGTTAGACGCGCAAAAATATCTGAGCCGATTTTGATCGCACCATGGATCCTTATGATAAATTTTTTCAAAAAATTTTATTGGGGCGCGACATTTTTTTCAAAATGTTTTCGCTATGTAAATGTTTTTATGTAAATTACGGTCAAGAACTTTAAATCAGGGCTCAATTAATAACAAATGCTGTTTACAATAAACGAGACCCAACAAGGTTATTTTATGGCTTCAGAAATAAGCTCATGGTTTTTATGGCTCTGACCAACTGTTCTCGTAAACGTTTTATAGACTTCTTGAGTTTTGCCTTTACTTCTTAAACTTTTTGCAGCCGAATGACTTAGTGTCCCAAATCAAAGATCTAGTTAGCTTTTGTATAAAAAACTAGACATTTTTAGGTGTTAGCTAATGTCTTTTATGACTTTCAATATATTTGTTTTGAGAAAATATCGATAAAATTTTGATCTTTGTGACTATTTTATATTTTTTCTCTCAACTTTAGGCGCAGTCTCCGTAAAAACAGGCCAAAATCCACTTCCTGTGGGTTATAGATTCATGTCGGTAACGGTTTTTTTTCAAATAATGATTTGCTTTGTTAGTACGCGTTCTCAATTTTTCTTGTATTTTTGATACTAATTTCATTTTTTATGCTTTCTTTTTGTTTCCTTGTGGCATTATCACATTATTGACGAGTCCAATTAAACAACGGCATTATAGGCAAAAAACACAACGTTGAACAAAGTTTATATGGATATGTTAATTGTTTTTGTTAAATAGTTTATGATTTTTGTGCTGAGACACAATGATCTCGCAAACTTTTGGGGTTTTTTTTGCATATGTTTGTCTTTCTCTTCGTTGTTGTACGCCATATAACAGATAGCGATAGATTGCTTCCCCAAGACGTATAACTTGATCTAGTTAAAGATGTCAGTTTTTAGCTGTTTGTTTTAATGACTTTGAAATTAAATTAAACGAAGTTTTTTTCATCTGTCTCCTTTCTGCTTTTATTTTTGTCACCATGTAACTCAATCTCACTCATTAGAAGTCTGAATTACTCTTTTGACTCAAACATTTTTTCTATGTTGGTTATACGTTGTGACTGATTGCTTCGACCATTTAACTTCATAAAATTAGTTTTCGAGATTTCTATACTGTTCAATTTTTGGTTTTTTTTAAATGTTATCACGTCCAGGTAGTCCGAAGTAGTTTAGGTAGTCTAAGTAGTTATAAGGAAGACTCGTTAATGTTAAGAAGAAGGGAAAATAATGATTTGCACTTTATGTAGGGAAAATATTATAATTATAGTGCCTTGAACAGTGTCATGTCGTAAAATTGTTTGAAGTTTTGGCTTAATTATGTATTTGTTTTTTGTGGGCTCGTGATTTAGTCTCATTATTAACAGGTCCAATTGGCCTCCTTGAGGTTTTGATACTAAATCAATAATTTTTTGTTGTATTCCTCAGTCTGATATGACTTTTCAAAAGATTTGTTTTCAAAAATAAATTTGAGTTTTCCAGCTTCGTCTTTTCTAAATAGTTTTTCTGCCGATTTGGAATTCAGTCTCTGAAAACACAGGTCACAACCTGTTTCCCGTGAGCTATAATTTAATCTTCATAACGTTTTTAGCTTTAAACATTGTTTCTCGGCTGTGTTACTACTGTTACTACGAGACGTCAAAAATTGTTAGATTTTTATATATTTCTACATTCCAAAGGATTTTTGGTTTCCTTTGAAATTTTAGCAATAATTGTTGATCGTATTGGTTTTGAATATTTTTGCAATCGAACAAAAAATAATGACATGTCTCAATTGCTTCGTATGTATATACAAATGAATAATTTAGGGATTTTAGTTGATATATAACGACATTAGAACTGTAAAATTAATTGTTTTTTGTTTTCAAAAATGAAAAATTATTTTTGAACTTCGCACTTACTTGTGCTTTTTTGCCGAACTGTTAACCAGTCGCATTGAAGACATGTCCCATATTTTTTTCACTGAAGTATAGGTTAAATTGTTTTGTTTTGGTTTTTAACTGATGCGAGTTTGACTTTATTATGTTTTTTATTATAGACATCAGGTTTTGGTCGTAAAAAATCTTTGTTGTTTATTGAACGCTCCAATTTCGTTGGTTGTTTATTGAACACTTTGTATGTTTTTGAAAGTTTTCTATCTTTTCATCATTTGGTAGCAAGCAAAATAAGTCAAGAATGTGGATGAGCGGGTTCGGAACATTATGTGCGTACGCACTTTACCGAGCCTCCTTGTTGGTATCTATATACAAAATTGAATTTCCGGTACGCTGTAAATTATACAAATAAAATTAAATTAAAAACTTTTCAAAAAACAAGGCTGGCTTGCGTAAAAATTCGTTCAATTGAGATTTTTCTGCTAGAGATATTCTGTTCAGCTGAGCAGCACGAAAGAGTCTAAATTTTTTTGTGGAGTGCGAATTAAAAAAACGCATAACACAATGTTTCCAGAACTATTATTAGAGAAATGCGGTTTGAAACTTTTCTTATACAATTATAGTTTAACTTGGGTACCATGCAAAGCTACTAAAAGCAACAAGTTAGATTCCAAGGTGGGTAAGATAAATAAACAGAGGTAAAACTTTAGAAAATTCGCTAAACTTTCTAAAATTAAAATTTGATAAAAGTTATGGCAAAAAGATCTCTGCAAAGAAAAAATTGTAGGCCTGAAATTCAGTCACATTCGTTTGCATATTTCAAAATTCTCACAAAACTTTTAGAACATAAATCTAAATTACTAAAGCTGAGCGCAACACGGATGTGATTAAAAATTATTATTCTATGTTATCTATTTTGTTGTCTTAGTATATGAGTGAATGAGTTATTAGCTTACCTTACTAGTCATGGCGCACTTACAAACTCTAAAGCAGAATGTTGATCCAGATAAACATAGCTTGAGAATCAAATGCTGATCAACATTTCATTTTTACCTTCTCCAGTATCTTGGAAAAATTTAGAAAATGTATCATTTTTATTCTTATGTGAAATATCAAGCAGAATCAAGCAAAATCAAGTCAGATCAAACATCAAACAGAATTTACACAAATTGGGGGAAATTTATAGGAACTAATTGTTCCGACCCCTCTTGAGGGGGGGAGGAACTATATACTCAAATGGATTTTTTTTGTTCAGACAATTTTGAACGATCGATATATTCATCGTACAGAGTTGTGAGTGGTATCATTAAAAACCCGTTCAGCGTAGAATACGGAAATAAAAAGATTTTTTTTTCTGAATTATGTATTTTACAGGGAGTCATCGAGGTTTGAAGTTTTGTAAATAATAGGTGAATTTCTGTTGTTTTTATTCACATTTTCCGATATTTCGCCTGAAATATCCTCAATTTTGCAAGAAAATTGTTTAAAAAATTAAAAATAGTACTATTGAGTTCACCTTTAGAGACCAAAAAAGTATTGTTGACTATTTTGATTTAATATTTTTGGCTAAAATTTTGGCTAAATATTTCAAAATTCAAACTTTTTCAAGAAAAAAAATTGTTCGAAAAAAGCTTCTTTAGTCCATTTTGATTAAATTTGCCGAAAATACGCACACAAAAAAATCAAACACAATCTCTGTAAACTACAAAAAGAGTTAGTTTTACTTCCACTTGAGAGTAGCCTAGAATCAACATTTTGCCGTTTTTTGCTAACTTGCTCTTCGATTGCTCTTTATTAACATTTTGCTCTATGATCATCAAAACGCAAAATTTATTTTTAATCTTTTAACTGACAAATTTTAAAGATCTAAAGCATTTGAAACAATTTATTGTTCTAAATGGACAAACAGCAATAGCGGAGCCGGTTTTGGTCCAATCTTGGGCTGTTACAATTGAAAAAATAATTAGGATTGTAATAAGTCGGTCATTTTTTAAAAAACTATATTGAGTTTCTTTATTTTAATTAAAGAACAGCAGTTCACATCACAGCTCGGTGTTGATGGATCGAAATGGCTTCCTGAACAGTTTCAATTGAATGTAACTCTTTTCTTTATTGGAAGTATTATGGCTGTTTTGACTTTTGAAAATGTTTGATTTTAATTAAACAAAGTCCTTATTGAAATTTACCACTATTTTTCTCTTAAATTTTAGCTTAGTGTCAGCAAAGAAAGAATGCTTCTTCTTTTGGCAAAACTAAAACTTATGCTTTATTCTAAATATGCTTGTAAAGTTATGGTTTTAACAGGCTGTTAAGTTATGGCTGCCTTCCTGTGCTTTCTATTGAATTAAACCTAAATCCTTTTTTTACGATGTCAGGCGTTATTTTATAGTTTTTTGACTTTGATACTACTAGATAGCACAATTTTTTTGGCTTTTAGTTCTTGGCCCCTTTTTCACTTTTTTTCTCGTAATGTCACATTATGACATTATTGACCAGTAACAAATTATAATATTGGCGTTCGAAATAAAGTAGAATTGAACATATAAAAATATTGAAAGGTATAGATTATGATTTCAACGGCTTCGACATCCCTTTATCGAAGAACTAAATTGATTTTTTTTTTACAATTGTCTTTGATTGTCGCTTTTAATTCGTCCTTTAAGTCAAATGAAATTACCTTGACAGCGACAATTCTCATTGGCATTTTTTGAAGAAATAAAAGAGCCTTTATTCTGATTTGAATATGTTGCTGATGGATTTCATGACCTTGAAAACAATTGTTTTCAATAATAAAAAAACTCTTTTTAACGTTGTTTAAATTCGCATGTTGTTCTTTTTGTCTACTTGTTTTCTAGTCGCGTTAATTACAGGTTACATATTACATTGTTGTTGTCGAGGGAAGGTGCCGGTTACAAAATCTAATCTATTTTAAAAAAATTCGTTACGAATATACTGGCTTCGACACGGGTTTTTCCGCAAAAAATGTTAACTAATTTTTCATTTCTGTCTATTTTAAAATTTTTATTGTAGAAGCAAGACATAATTCGAATTTTTACAGGTCTCAAGTGCTTCCTTTGGACGAATAGACGAAAACATTTAATTTTTTTAATTTGTAGCTAATGGCTTTAATGACTTGGAAAATAATCGTTTTCGATAAATAAAGTTTCAATTGATTTTGCCCTTTTTCCTTTACATCTTTTTTTAGCTCTTCCCAATAATGAGAAAGCTCATACCACATTCTTGGCAATCGAGGAATGCTCAATTGAATATATTTTGAAGGATCAAATATGACCCTACGGCTTCGACAGCGTTTTCTCGCAAATTATAATTGAGTTTTTTTGTTGTCTCTTGTTGTTGTTTTTTTGTAACCAAAAAATAATAATTACAGGTTTTAAGGCCCTCCCATAGAGGCGTATATGATCATTAAAACTTTGGATGTTTTCCATGGCGACCTAATGGTTTTTTTGAACTAATTGTTTTTAAAAAATATAAGCCGATTTCATTTATCTTTGCTGTTTATTGTTCTTTTTTTTTCTATGTGATACCTAGTATCGTTAATTACCAGTCCAATATAAAAAGTGCAGTCAAGATGAAGTGCAAGTGTACAACATCTAATGTTTTTTTTTAAAGAATTCGTTATGAATTTAGTGGCTTCGATCGGGGTTTTTCGCACAAAAAGTAAAATAATTTTTGATTTTCGTCCCTAATTAACGTTCCTTTTGTAGACGTACAACATGTTCTAAAAAAGTAGAGGTTATAAGGGAGACGAATATACAAACCTTTTTAATTATCCCATTTTGTAGCTAATGGCTTTCATGAGTTTGAAACAAAATTCTCGAAAAAAGACAAAAGTGTAAATTAATTTTGCCCTTTCTCTTTTTCTGTTCTACTTGTTACCTGTTCTCTTTAATGAAACACCGCTATACCACATTTTGGCGTTTGCGAAAGACTCAATTGAACATATTGTGAGAGGCAAAATAGGACTTTATTATGGCTTCAATCTCGTTTCTTGCAAGTTTCAGTTGATTTTTTTTTGTTTTCTCTGTTTTTTTTAAACCAAAAAAATGATTACTGACAGGTCTTAATGCCCTGCTATAGAGGAATATGTAAGCATAGACATATAAACATATTGGATGCTTTCAATTGCCATCTAATGTTTTTCCTTACTTTAAAATAATTGTTTTTAGATTTATAAGCAATTTTTTTATCTTTCCTGTTTTTTTGTTCTTTTTTTGTCCCATATGGTCCCATATTATTTCTCGTGAAGCAAAATTTATTTTTTTTAGTTTCAGTTTTATCTGAAGCTACTTTGAGCTTCTTTAATTTTTTCTAATTGGACAAGAGTTTTTTGATGTAATTAATGTTTGTTGTTATTGTTGTTTGATTTTGTTGTTCGTCTTGACTTGATTTCTTATCAATGGCTGATCTCAACAATGTAATGCTGCTTTTTTGCTCCACTGAGTTATTTGCGTTTAAGGCGATCTTACTTCACACACTTTTTTTGAAAAATACTTGAATTTTTGTTGTTTTTATCTGTTCTTATTTGGTGGATATTTATGCCACAAATATGGATGAGCGGGGTCGGAACTTGATGTGCAAACGCACATTACAGAGCCTCCTTGTCTGATTTTCAAATTAAGGCCTTATTTACAAAATTTTGAAGTAAGGCAATTGAAACAAAGCAGTTAATTCTTTCTTGAGAGTTTTGAACCACAATATTTATTATTTAATGAGATATGTTGCTAATTTCAGTTGCAAACGAATTTTTTCCAAAAACAGCGGGAACAAAAATGGAGTTTTATACGAACCCTGACTCTATCAACTGGTTTAAGCTACGAAAAACATTAGCAGCCATCACATTTTTGTGGTCTGTTAACTGCTTAAGATCATTTCTCCATTTATCGGATCATTTCCGCTAAACCCCCCCCCCCCCCCAGTAAATTAGGCACCCCCTTTTATATGTTTAAACATTATGTATGCAATTGAGTTATTACGTATGCATATAATAGGCAATTAGAAAATACTACTAGAGCTGAGTTTTGAAAATAATATGTTTAAAAGTTTTAAAATTTTGACTGTTCTTCTGTTTAGTTCAACTGTCACCAGTCTTCTAATCTTCTGCGGACGAAACTCGAAAACAGAATTTTAGATCTAGCCATGGTCAAGGGCACGGTTTTTATCGAGCCAAACAAATTCCTGTTATTCTAACAGATATCGGTTGAGTACAGTCTTTTCATAAGTTGGGGAGGTTGAGGATGGTCAAATATTGGTTGAAGATTGTGTTTTCATAACTCGACTATGAAAATGGCATGATAGAAGAGCAAAATTTTGAAAACCTCAGTTTGGGTTAGGACTAACTTCTCAAGTAGGAACTCTGCACAGTGTACTCTGTTGAACATGACAGCTCTGTGCAGTGGAGTCTGCAGGTCTCTGTTTGTCACATTCACCACCTTCTGTTCACTCTTTGTTTCCAACAGGGCTGCAAAACACATCATAAATATAAATAAAAAGTTTAATAATAATTGTGCGGGTTTGAAAACTCTAGCATCAATTTTTCAATTAGAATTCCACTCATAAACAGCGTTTTGTTATTTAGTGGAGGATACTTTGCGGATAGCCCAGAGCCCAGGTGACGAAAAAGAAGATTTTGATCAAAAGTATCACAAAGAGCATTTTGTACTGTTTTCGCTCAGGCGACGTGGATGACAACTGTAAAAAATTGAGCTTAACAAGATCTCACACAGGATTAAAAAAGCTTACTAAGTTGGAGAGAATGCAACCAAAATTCTGCAAAATCATCAGCAAAATTTTTAAAAACTTATTTTCCGTATTTTCAACTCCGAATGGGTTAAAATCAACATTTGAAGAATGAGAACATCAGATATTATGTTTACTTAGTCACAACTGAAAACTACTTTCCTGTTGATTAATTGTCTTAGAAGATTAATTATTTAGACTAAATTTTTGAGAGGAAAATGAGAAATTCAAAATTACTAATTTTCTCTAATTAAACTTTGCTCTGGTTAGCTGTCACAGTCTTGAGCTGTACATTGATGTGATATTGAGACCCCTGCAAAAAGATCTTGATTGTCGGATGGCACATTTTTTAAAGAAATTTGTAACCTTTTGGTTACGTCTCACGCCAATGCGGTTTTCCACATTTTTTGCACTTTGAGGGTATTTCTAAAATGCAAAATTAATGAGAAAAAAAGGAACCCCCGAGAAGTTGGGTCTTGTTAAATTGTTAAAAGACTAATAGGATACTGTTTTGGCGCAAAATTACTAATATGAGGTAAATGTTGTGCGAGTTTTTAAAAGTTATAAGCAGCCGGTGATGCAATACGGGGTCTGAGCGTATGGATCGACGACAAAAAGATTGCTTTTGGTCATATGGACGACCAAAAGCAATCAATTGGTTAAAGCTACTTTATTAGTGAAAATAAATTTACCACTGTCAAAAGCTCCACGTCTTTGAGCTGCTGAATGTGTTAATTAAAAAGCTACTCCAAGAATGCATGGTTAAATATTACATAGTAACAGAGTAAATCAGCAATGAATCATGAAATCTCAATTCTGAATTTTTATAATTGCCATAGTCTGATCATGTTACTTTTTGCTATGTCAAGACAAAAAATGAGACAAAAAAATTTGCATCTCTGAAAAGTCTCTGAACAGCCGAAAAGACCAGACTTATTTTATCATGCGCAGTGCATTTTTTCATTCTGTAAAAAGCAAATAATTATTTAATAATAATAATAATAATTAATTTATAATAATTAAAACATACCCGGCAGATTGCCGGAAAATAGCCGCCGTTGATTCCAATAAGCATGATTGGGATTGAAATAACAGAAGATATTGAAAAAAAAAAAAGATTTTTGTACAAAAACATTTTTTTTAAGTCCGTATTATTTTGATGGCATTTCGTAGTTGAACATACTTCTGTTTCATAGAGAGAGGCTACAGGGGTTACCATCAATACCAATAAGCATTAGAGAGAGGTAACTAATACTTATAGGACCGACGTTCAAATAGCGGGCATCTAAAATTGGGCTTTATGGGTTTATCCCGTTTCTATTTCTGACTTCAATTTTTTATACTGACTCTGTTCATTTTGAATTGCTTTGCTGAGCAACTGATGTTCAAAATCACTTTTAGCAGAATGAGAGAAGAGAGAAACTAGCCTAGAGAAGTCAAAAAGATTTCACGCAAAATGTTGAAAAGGCGGCAAAATGAGGTAAAGCGAAACATTTTTTTATTCGACGAAGTAAAAAAAAAATAGGAGCGCTATAATAGCCGGCTGAGAAGATGAGGGCGGCTATTAATAATTAATTAATAATAATAAACTAATAGGTACAGAATATTAATTAAAAAAATTAATTTCAGCCCGTTGGTTTTGCGGTCGATGTGAATTTCACTAATCGCAGAACAATTGCGTGCTCAACCTATGGAAGGACTTTAAAATAATATCAAAGAAGCTGAGCTCGACTTAGGAACAAAAATTTAACTATTATATTGGACCGTGTCTTTACAGTCAAAGTTGTCCTAAGTTAGAGATTCCTTGTGCTGCTAAACTTAAGAGAAAATTCTGAAGTAACTCATGTTCCTTTCCAACGGTGCAATTTTATAAATTTGGACGACATTCAGTTAGATCTTGATATTTTTAACATAAACCTGTCAAGACCAAATGGATATCAGAAAAAATATTGCGAGAAAATATTTCTCATCAAGGATTATGCAAGAATATTTATCATGGCAGATCATGCGAGAAAAATTAACGCGATCTTACAATACAAAATTTCATCTTGAAAATTTCATCTTGAAAGATTTTTGCACATACTGAGTCTGTCCGCATCCTTCCCGCTGACAAGAACCCAAAAGGCATCTCTCAACGACTCTAAATTTCATGTCAATTCATTGTTTATTGAGACTACAATTTAAACCAAACAGTGAAACCAAATATTAAGACTGAAAAAACAAATCTTAGCTAAACTAAAACTCGTTTGTCTACGCAGAAACAAAACTTAAGTTACACCACTCTCCTGAAAAAATCAATAAGACATATCCACGAGGAGTTTTTCTCAACTTCATTCTTGAAATTGCAGAAAAAGTAATTAGTGCTTTTTTAAGAAAAAATGTTGCTTTCAGCAACTATACTGCTTAAGTCGCAAATTTGAAGTTCCTTTGTCTATTAAGAAGCAAACTTAAGTTATATCACTAACCGTGATCAAATATGGCCTCCATCATGGGCAGCTCTCCATTCTGTGCTGCCAAGTGGATTGGGTAGTACATGTTGTCCAATTGGATCTCCATTGCACTCGCTCCTATAACAAACAACAAATCAAAAAATTTTTACGATAACAACAATTAAGTTGTCTTAATTCTAGCAATTTTGGTCAATCATGGCGCTATATCAGTTCATACAGTTGTCCTGCATGTGCACAATCGAGCCTTCAATTTACTCAGATATGAACCCATAAAATCATCATTCAAGAAGTCAAACTCAATCAAACTGTCAGACAAACTGAAACTTAGACGGCCGTTTATTTCCTAAAAGTTCGCACAAATTCCTATATCTTGATTCATATTGTACACTCTCATCCAAACAGTTCCGTAATAATTGCCATAGCTTTCTGGAAAGCAAATGCATAGTAAAAACTTATTTCCTTATTGCAAAAAAATATCACCAGTACACCTGTTTTGTCAACTGGGACAAAATCTCCACAAAAATTGGACTCCTCAAGGCTCTAATTCCTGTTAAATGGCCTTATATCTATCATCAGTTAGGTCAAGGATAACTGAAAACAAAGCAAGCGCTGAAGCAATAAATAACATGTACAATTGGAACCGCTCGCCAGACATTAATGATGGGGAACAATTATCGCGAGAAAAAAACTCTCGAATTTGATACCTCATTATGTGGGAGTTTCCTTCTTAGAACTGTCACTGTTGGCATGAACGATCTCAATTATCCTATATTAGTCTCACCCATGATTTGGAGAGTTTTTCAATAAATTAATTTAGACATATTTTTGATATCAAATTTCTTCAGAGTCATAATATACGTAAATGCTAATGTCTTTGTCTTTTTAGACAGCAATTAGAAGTCCGATATACCTCTATGCAATTATTTGCCAATTAGTTTTCGTTCCTTTCTGTCAATTTAGGATGTTGTTAAAATGTAAGGCGAAAAGAGTTATAAATTCGGAAAAGAGCAATTTTAATCTTATGTGGTTTGTTTAATCTAAGTTGCTGAAATTAGGGGCAAGAGCAGCTATCATAAATTTGAGAATTTCAGGAAGTATTGGTTCTTTTTGAAATGGAATTCCAATTCTCAATCACCTTTGGGGACTTGGTTTATTTTTGACTAATTTTTTGAATGAAGGATTTTAAATAGAAAAAAAGTAAGTAGAGCTCAAAAACGTACAGCATGCATAATTTGCCAACTAACCCATAATTTGTTTGTTCATAATGCCAACTTTGAATGAGAATTTTGCCAAGTCATTCTACTCGCAAGACTTATTCAAAACCACAATCGCAAAAATTTTAATGCTTGGTGTTGGGTTATGGACTTTCGCAAGCGGAATAAAAAAGCGTTTTTAACTAAGTAAAAGAATTAATTTCTCAAAAATGAGAGAATAAAATGATATTTTACAGTAGAATTTAGAGATTTACAGGAGAGATCTGATTATTAGATCAAGATGGTGGTTTGAATTTGGGGATGAAAAAAGACTCAAAAATCAGCTGTATATATACCCATTATCAGTGTGAAAAAGTCAAAATACAAAACTAATCTTAGCACGGTGATTTATAGTGGGGGTCGCAAGGGTTACCCAATATGGTTTGCTTCTGCAAATCAGTCGCAATGGGAACCATAAATGGAATGCATTTGCACCTTTCTAAGAATTCATTCACACTTCCGGAGATATCATCATCATTTAATACATGCTGGGAAGATTTTACATCAATTAATCTAACTCTAATAATAGTTATCTAGATTCACCAATTTGAACCGAATACTGATTCTAAGCACCATTCCTTGACGATTCATTTATATAATTTCTTTGATCGAAGTCATATTGCTTGTCTTTCTAATCTGGTAAGTCAAACTTTCTTTCTAATTCTCACTAAGTTTAGGACTATAGTTTGATCGATATTCTAACACCCCCACTCAGACTTGAGCTGATTGCGTAGAGTCTGTTCCCATCAAAACTGCTCTGAATGTTTCCACTTTCGAAACGGGTAAGGACTTTGTGAAGATGTCCGCTGCCATTTTGTCTGTAGGGACGTAATGAATTGAAATAGTCCCATCCTCCGTCTTGTCCCGGATGAAGTGAAACTTTGTTTCGATGTGCTTGCTCCTTTTGTGCATGACTGGGTTTTGGAAGAGTCTGATACAACTTTGGTTGTCTTCTCCAATTGCTATTGGAGGTTTCTGTTGGTTGCCAAAATCCTCTAGAAGTTGTTTCAGGTAGAGTGCTTCCTGAACTGCTGCTGCCATGCCCTGATATTCTGCTTCTGATGAAGAAAGAGCAACTGTGGACTGCTTCTTGACACCCCAGCTGAGTGCTGCGCGACGTCCGTTGAGCTTGAAGTAATAGCCCGCTGTTGATTTTCTGTCGTTCACGTCTCCAGACCAGTCTGCATCACTTTCCCCCACTAAATCATAACTAGCCTCTTTTGTGTAATTAAGTTTTAAACCTTTTGAACCTTGAAGATATCGCAGAAGTCGTTTTCCGCACATCCAGTGTTGATTGGTAGGTGCATTCATGTGTCTGGACAGAATGTTGACTGTGAACATGATGTCTGGCCTCGTCTGTTTGGCCAGATACCGAAGTGATCCAACCAAGCTTCTGTAGATCCTCTGGTCCATTTCTTCGTCTCCGTTCTGTGCTGTCTGAAGTTTCAAATTCAAATCAGCTGGAGTTCTTGAGGGTTTGCTTTGATCTATTTGAAACCGCTCAAGCATTGTTTCTATGTAGCGTTCTTGGTCGACTGTGACTTTGCCCTCTTCTCGTCTGATTCTTAGACCCCGAAACCAGTGTAGTCTCCCTCTGTCTTCCATGTGAAAGGTTGCTTCTAGTGCCTTCTTGACATCAGAGACCACTGTCATAGTTCTTGATGCTACTATGATGTTGTCAACCCAGACCAAGATGAAGATGTGATCCTCTGCCTCTGATCTTGCGAACAAGCAGTGATCGTTCCTGCTTCTGGTGAACCCCTGTCTCAGTAGGAAGTTTGCCAGCTCTTTGTACCAGTTGTTAGCAGCCTGTTTCAAACCATAAATTGATTTATTTACTCTACATACTAACTTCTCCCCATCTGATATGCGTTTTACAAACTCCTGTGGCTGTTCCAGATACACTTCTTCCTCGATTGGTGAGTGCAGGAAAGCAGTCTTGACATCAAATTGGTGCATCACATGGCCCTGCTTCGCTGATAGCTGAAGTAGAATCCTGAATATCTCTGGCTTGCAGGTAGGCGCAAAAGTCTCAAGGTTGTCCAGTCCTTCCACTTGTTTGAAGCCTTTTGCCACATAGCGCGCTTTGTATTTGTCCACTTGACCACTGGGTCCCAATTTCACTTTGTAGACCCATTTGCCCGGTATGACGTCCCTGTCTATGGGTGGTCTCACTAGGTTCCACGTCTCGTTGTCTTGGAGTGCCTTGACCTCGTCCTTCATTGCCCGGTGCCACTGGTCCCAATCGTCACCTTGCTTGGCTTCGTAGACTGTTTTGCGGTTCCACATAGTCGCCCTCAGTCACAGCAAGATGGGTCCTAACTTCTCCAAAAAATTGCGGAACATTCCTTGCTCGTGTCCCTTGTCTGGGCTCTGCTCTGTCCGCGTGTTCCAGTGCATCTTCATTGAAACCAACTGTCTCTAACTGTGATAAGTCTTCTGTGTCACTGTCTTCCAGTGACTCTGAGTCTCTGTGACTCCCTCTTGTTGCCGTAGATCCTTCATCTAGTGCTGTTTCTCCAACAACCGAGGCCTCTTGTCTCAGTGTTGTTTCTTGAGTATTCACGCTCCCTGCGTCATGCCACTCCTCCTTTATTGCAGTAGATGTGTGCTGTCGTTCTCTGTTGTCATCGTCTTGATGACCATCATCTGGGTTCCAAATTCCCAGTTCCGACCCATCATCTAGTAGGTCAGCCGTTTTTTTGTTGTCAGGGATTGAGCCCACTTCAGACTCCTTGATGATCACATCTCGAACTGCCATCACCTTGCGTGTGTTGGGTATGTACACCAGGTATCCGTTTTCTTCTTCAGTGTAACCCACAAACTTTCCTTCCAGTGCCTTGGGTTAAAGTTTGCTGACTTCTCTGTCCCTCTTCCTCATGAAGACTGTGCAACCAAAAATAGATAATTTACTAATTGGAAGCTTAGGTTTTATACCTCTCATCAGCTCTGCTGGGCATTTTTCTTCTCCTCGTCTCATAACCAAGTTTTTGATCCTTGCTGCGTGAAGAATTGCTGCTTCTCACATCATCTTGGGAAGTTCTGAGTCAATGAGCAAACATCTTGCCGTCTCCAGCAGTGTCCTGTTGCACCTCTCAGATAACCCATTCTGTTGTGTCGTCTCTGGTATGGTCTTTTCCTGTAGAATGCCTGCATCTAAGCAGTACGTCTTGAACTGCTCTGAGATAAACTCCTTCGCATTGTCTTGCCTCAGCTTTTTGGGCGTCCCCACACTGAGAACAAATTTCTTCAGGCTGGCCAATGCTTCACTCTTTGCCTTAAGCAATTCCACAAACACAAACTTCGTGTACTGGTCTGCAAACACTATGCAGAACCGGAACCCTGACAGTGACTCTACTCTGAAAGGTCCCATCACGTCTGTGAACACCCTTTCAAGCTTCTCTTCTGCTTGGGTCTCTGCCACTCTTGGTACTGGAGTCTTTGTGATCTTGGCCAATGCACACACATTGCATACATCATCGAGTTCCCCCACTGTCTCTGGTGCAGTCCTGACCACATCCGCTTGATTCAAATGACCCAATCGTCTGTGCCACTTCCTTGCACTGTCAAGTTTCACGCTGTTAGAACTCATCTTGAATTCTAGAACGCTGCAGGGTAAGTAAAACAAATTATTTTCTTGTGTTAGTTTTACCCGAGTTCCCTTCTGGAGTTTCATGCAGCTGTTTCCTCTCTCGAAAGTGAAACTATGTCCCCACTCCGTGCATCTTGAGACTGATAGGAGGTTTGAAGAACAGTCTGGCATACACAGAACATTTTGGAGTTCGCATTGGAATTCCCCTTTGTTTGATGGTATGCTGATCCTCACACAGCCTCTGCCCACCACTCTGGAAGCCTCTCCGTTGGGATTGCTGACCACTGATTGAATGGACACAAAGTCCAGGAATTCATCGATGTTCGTCACTATGTGATCTGTACAACCACTGTCCACTAGCATGCCTGCTGTCTTCCACTGGGTAAGAGCTGTCCAGCATTCCTCGTCTGGTGTAGCCAATGTTGGAACCATTGCCACTGACTCATGTTTGCCTCCATCTCTTTGTCTCTTGCATGCCCTGTCTAGGTGACCCTTCTCACCACACTTGCTGCATTGTGCTGTCTCCTTCTTCCTGCAGTCATTAGCAAAGTGTCCAGGGATCCCACACACAAAGCAGTTTCCTTTCTTGGGTCCCTTCTTGAAGTCACGCTTCACTGCCAGTGCCACTGAACAACTTTGTCCCATGTGTCTCTGCACCGTGCTCTCATGAATGTTCTGCAGCCTTTTCCTCAACTCTGTGAAGTTCGTTGCCGGGTTGAAGCTTTCCTGTATAACAAAAATTTCATACCTCATTGGCAGACCATTGAGGACCAAGGCGTTGAAGAGGGTCTCTGAGACCACTTCCCTGCTTCTTGTAGCCTTGTGAGCAACTCATGTCCTCTGATGAAGAAGTTGTCCAAATCCTCAGAATCCTCGAGCTGCAGTCGAGCAAGCTGTGCCACTAAAGTCACCACTGTCGGCGTCTCCACACTCTGAAATCTCTCTTGCAAAAGCTTCCAAGCCTTTGCTCCATCTCCAATGCCATCATCTCCCACACAGTCATGTCTCATCAGCATGAGGGTTGTTGCATCTAGAGTCAGTGCCAGATGGCACCACACATTGTTCCGTTTCTCCTTGATGTCTGCAACTTCCTTCTCATATGCATCCTTCAGCACCTTGTGGTTCTTCTTCTCATCATTGGTTGCCCCATTGGCCAGTGGCGCAGGCTCATTGGGTTGCTTCTCTGTCCCCAGTAGTGATTTGTAGAGTCCCTTCGTCTGCATCATCGCCACAAATCTTGTGCTCCAGATTGGAAAGTCCTGCGCCTTTCCTGTGTAGGTCAGCAGCTTCACTGTCTGTTGATCCATTGGAGTTTGAGCAGGCAAAACAGTTGTGAAAAGAAAAGGTACTAAGCGGAAAAAGATTATGACTGTCAACAACAAATTAGTTTTGTTTTGGAAAATAATTTTATGACTTAGAAAATCGCTGGGCCTATAACCTGTTGTGTTATGGACTTTCGCAAGCGGAATAAAAAAGCGTTTTTAGCTAAGTAAAAGAATTAATTTCTCAAAAATGAGAAAATAACAAAATGATATTTTACAGTAGAATTTAGAGATCTACAGGAGGGATCTGATTATTAGATCAAAATGGTGATTTGAATATGGGGATAAAAAGGACTCAAAAATCAGCTGTATATATACCCATTATCAGTGTGAAAAAGTCAAGATACAAAACTAATCTTAGCACCGTGATTTATAGTGGGGGTCGCAAAGCTTACCCAAAATGGTTTGCTTCTGCAAATCAGTCGCAAAGGGAACCATAAATGGAATGCATTTGCACTTTTCTGAGAATTCATTCACACTTCCGGAGACATCATATTCATTTAATACATGCTGGGAAGATTTTACATCAATTAATCTAACTCTAATAATAGTTATCTAGATTCACCAATTTGAACCGAATATTGATTCTAAGCACCATTTCTTGACGATTCATTCATATAATTTCTTTGATCGAAGTTATATTGCTTGTCTTTCTAATCTGGTAAGTCAAACTTTCTTTCTAATTCTCACTAAGTTTAAGACTATAGTTTGATCGATATTCTAACACTTGGTGCCAACTCGCGTTCGATAAGGCACTTAGGAAAATAAACTAAAATTCAGCTCTCTCGGCTCTGTCCCTTGTCAGATCTGTAGATTAAAAGACAATTACAAAAAAAGTCATTGATATTTATGTTGAATCCTTTCATCTGATTATTGTTTTTGTGCGTTTCAGGTGGTCAACCTTAGCAGTTTCACTTTTGCGAGCAATTTTTTCAAGATTATAAAAATAAAGTGAGTAAAAGTTAACTTTTGAAAATCCAAATACATGCAATAGATTGCAAATTTACAGCAAAATATAGCTCTGCTAAATAGAATACAACCAAAAATGGAAGTTAAGTTGACACGTTTATGGTTGTTAATATACAACTGATGCCGGCTCTTTTCTCTGACTGAGTGGTTTCTGTTCTCTTGATCTTTTTCAGGTTACTAGGTATTTCTGGAAAATAAATTATAAAGCGTTAAGTGAGCTTAATACACTTCAGAATCGAAACCAGACCCTTAAAACTACTCATTTTTTTCATGCAACTTAAACGATTAATCTGCTGATGCAAGACGAGTTTCTAGGCAACTTAGAGAGTCCTGAAACGTTTAGCTTAATTTTTAAATGACGTGAGATTGAAAACCAATTGAAGCAGTGTCTGAGTTTAGAATTTCCAGAGCTAAGTGAAATTCTGCGTACATTTAGAATAAATTTGCAGCTTGCACAGTGATAAACTTAACTCGATGGATTGGAAATCATTTCTTTTGGAGATAATTGGCTGATTTTTTCCATCTGGGTGAACTAGTTATATTATTTTTTGTAAATAATAGTGCCAATGAAAAATTTGCGGCAAAATGAAAGTTCGCTGAAACTTGAAATTTTATACATCTGAAGGCCAAAAAATTGTTTGTTATCCTTTTGCCAGATATTCAGAATTAAGAGAACTATAATTTATTCTGCATAAAGCAATCGACAAAAACTTATGAATTCTCAAGAAATAAATCATTAATTTTGCTCAAGTTCCGCTGCAAACCAAATTTTGCTCCAAAAATCTCAATATAGTTTAAGAAAAAAATAGCTGGACAAAGCTAGCAAGTTGGAGGACATATAATTTACTGTTTTGCATAATTTTAATTTAAAGTTATCATATCCAAATTCAACAACATTGTTTCAACATGAAATGCCATGATAACAACAGTTCAAAGAATCCCTTGGATTTTTTTCTCTGCGATGAAACTTTTCCGTTCAGAGAGCTTCATTTTGTTGATGTTTAAAGTTTCGCTATACCTAAGAACTGAAGTTTCTATTTCGTCTTTTTAAAACAATTTATATAGTGGAGCATGAGAGCTAAAATTTAGGTCAAAAATCTAGGAATGCAATTTAAAACGTTTCCAAAATAACCAAAAAATTATGGTTTTGAAACAAATTTGAATCGTTTATGTTCATACATCATTTTATCTCAATTTAGATTTTTTCTTTTTTGTTATATAATGAAAAATTAACATGATTTAAAACAGTGCTATAGATAGCTGGAATTAAATACCGAAACCCTGCCACCTATCTGTGGAGCTCTAAATATTACAAATGGTCTGGAAGCGCCACTAAACATACCAGTTTTGGGAGGTAAAACAAGGAAACCAAAACTTAGCTACCAAACAAAATGAATACTCGCAAATCAACCAGAATTTTTCTCCGTTTTCCAATTTATTATAATAATAATTGTTAAAAATAGTTTTTTCTATGCATTATAAGTTTTCAAATCAAAACACGGTTCTAGAAGAAGGATCAGATTGAACCCAAACACCTTCAAAGAGATCTGACATCAGAAAATTTAGCTTATCTGGGAAAAGTTTCCGACCTACAGCGACATGTCGTCTTTTTGGAATTAGTAACAATTTGCTCCCTATGTTGCATTTGAACATCTGGACTAGTTCCAAAAAGGCTGAGGATATATTACTGTAGCTTCCAAAAAAATCCAGTCTTGCTGGATGTGCTAAATTTTTGGGAGATTGCTTTGAGGGCGTTTGCATTCAATTCTCCCAGTTTCAAAACGTACCGTTTTCGAGGAGAACTTTTGCCGCCGATAACTGATTGCTAGACACAGCGATGTGCAGGGCTGTCTCCATTGATTTGTTTCGCATTCCCAGAAACTAAACAATAAAAACGGCGTTTCGTATCGTTTAAAAAAGTCATTGGGAATAGCCGAGGCTACGTGGTCAAAGTATTTAGTACCTTTATTTGGAAAATATCAATAGGATATCTTTGAACCGAATTTTATCTCCAATTATTTTCACGGTGCTTTTGAAAAACGGCAAATTTCTGAATCAGTTTGTTTTGTTTCCATAAATGCATACAGGCTGTAACAAACTATAACATCAAAACTGTGCACTAAAAACTGAGGCATGCAAAACAGACTAAGTAGCCGAAAATTTGTGCGTCAATTATTTATCAAATGCTGATGGATACTATCAACTATCAAAAGAAACTAACTATTGAATACCCAGGTCGAGGTGTGCGTCAATGATCAGACAATTAAACTAGACCACCCCGATTACACAGGATGAGGTCCCCGGCCATAAACAGGTATGGTGCCAAATGAAAACAGAAACTTTGTCCAGACTATGAGCTCGGTCGCACCGGACCGCCATGACGGCCCAAGTCCAGTCGGTCCAGACCTGTCTTGGGTCGAGGGCCTCAATCTATTTATCTACTATTTTAGGCTAATCATATGAAGTCATAATGGGCTTAGTGATGGACATACGATGATTGCATGATACAAATGAATTGCGAAAAAATGTTCATTTGTTTTTCACATATTGACCCGTATGATACAAGATTGTTCAGCCCGGGTAGTGGTTACAAACTGCTGCATACATCATTCGAATAGTGAGTATGTCTACTGCAAGACTTACCTCTTTCAAATGCGATTGCCCTTTCTGCGTGAAAAAGATAATATAACTGACAATGCTAATGTGGTAAAGAAAATACGTTTCAGGTGGCTTTCGTAAAAATATTCGCTATTTGCTCCTTTTGACAATAAATGAAAATAGTTCTTTGCAGCTACAATGTATCAAACATCAAGCAAACAAGGCCTGCAAAGCCACCCTCCCCCCTCCCCAGACCCCCCCCCCCCCCCCCCACCCACACACACTAACAAACACACGCACACACACAAACACACACACAAAACACACACATACACACACATACACACAAACACACACACATACACACAAACACACACACACACACACACACACACACACACACACACACACATACACAAGCACAAACACACACACGCACACACACATACACACATACACACAAACACACACATACACACAAACACACACACACACACACACACACACACACACTCACATACACAAGCACAAACACACACACGCGCACACACATACACACACGCACGCACACGAAATGTACCCTCTTTTCGTGATTGTTTTTGTGAAGAAATGAACAATGATCAGTGTTGGATGCGAGAAGGAAAAAGTAATGATGTAGGTTGGCTATAAACAAAAATTTTCAATTTTATATGAAGTTGTAAAAAAAGTAATTAAAGTTGAACGCTTAAATTTCATCAGAAAAGTTTATTAATTTATATTTATCCACTGCACTTTGTTCAAATTAGCGATTTAGTTATCTAGTACACAACTTCAGGCCAGTTTATTGAACCACTGAAATATACTGAAAATGCGTATGTTGTGCAAAGGAGTAATAGAGCAACGTTTTTGCTCTTCTAGCAAAATTTGAGGGGTATTCACCTCAAAAACAGTTTAATGTAAGTTATATTTAAAATATCTAAACCCAATAATCGATTAATAAATTATGTTGCAGAAAAAGCGTCATCTTTAATTGGACGTGGCTTTTCAAACAGTTTATTTAAATACCCGCACTCTCCGTTTTTACCTGAGAAAAATTAGGTAAAATTTTTCAAGTCGCTCTCTGTCCTGGACTGATTTTTTGTGTTATCTACATTCATTTTCCCAGTATAGCAGCAAAATCCTCCCTAGATATCTTTTCTGCACATAAAACCCCAGGCCTAGGAACAGACTTATGAAAAGACAATGCTCGACCAAAATGTATTATGAAAAGACAATACTCGACTCAGTTCAGCTATGAAAAGATGGTAGCTGGACTCTAAATCGTGTTGAACTTTAGCTCCACTCACATATCTCTCAATAGATTTTAACTTGACCTAAAATTTTCTCGAAAAATTTTAGCTGGACCCAAAATTTTACAAAAATCTTTAGCTTGACCCACAGTTAGGGCTGGAGTTAATCTCGACCCAATGTTTGCAAAAAGGACTTTAGCTAGACTCATAAAGGTTTTTCATTGTCCAACTAAAGTCTTTTCATAACCAATTACAGTCGAGCAAGGTCTTCTCATGGGTCCATCATTTGTCTTTTCATAAGTCTGCTTTTTTGCCTCTAAAGTTTTACGTGCAACTTTTTCGTTCATTATTGATTATAATGTAGTCAGCGTGTATGCTACTTTATTTTTTACAGTTTTCAAGAACCATAAAGCCATCAAAAATCTTCATTGTTTTTGGAAAACGGTAGTTCATATTTTTGGAAGGGAACACAAACTTAACAACGCCACACTTTTGTCATGGCTAACGGGAACAGGACAGTTACACTGAAGCTACCTGGTTTCATAAAGGGAAAAAACTAAAGTTGGACCCATGAAAAGACCATATGAAGAGACTCTAGCTGGACTTAAGAAAAAATATTAGCTGGACCTTTACTAGTTTCTGGACCGTGTAATTCCAGTCAATATTGCCCCCCCCCCCTACCTACTAGACTTTTAAAGTCTTTTCATTAGTCGAGGTCTAGACCTGAGCTGTCCAACTTATTGGGAGAACTGGCTGCAAAAAGTTGCTTTGATTTGGAAACTGTTTTCAAATAAGAAAAAAAACAATTTCAACAATTCGATTTGTCCTGCTTCAGTTTTCTGAAACATTAAGACATTTATAGAATTATTTGATCAGAATTATTAAAATTGAATTGTTAATGCTAGTATTATTTTTTATTTCACTATTAAAACCATTATCAGAAAACATCTAATACTTCATTCGCACAAGCGAAGGAAAACGTAAGTATTTGTTCACGGGAAAAAAAACTTGGGACTGAAGAAAAAGTTTTAAATTTTGTGCTATTTAAGTAAATCTACTAAGGTTGTTTTGGAAATGATACCAAGGTCAACCTTGAAAAAACTGCCTTGTATTTTTTGCCATCCTTTTCTTGGCAGCATTTCATTTTCAGCAGTGTTACTTTTCATTAAAAATATGAATTGCAAAAGCCTAGCTTTTTTCCAAACCAGTGTAACCGAACGGAGCGAATGTAGTGAGTGTAATGGTTTGGGGTTTCACGGGTCAAGCATTTCAAGCCTTCACAGCAAAATATTGAAATAAATGGAATGAATTATTGTACGAATCGCGGTAAATTTTTTAACCGCAATTTTGGTATATTTTTAAGTGATTTTTAGCAATGACACTCCACCATGGCTGTTACTTACATAAGTTAGAAGTTGTTTGCTTCTAGTCTTGACTGCACTCAGCAACATAAAGATTATTTCACTCTTTTCACTCGCAGCTGCCATG